>NC_091002.1:44025000-44192500 GCF_041146395.1 Eulemur rufifrons
TCATTACAAATTTCATTACTTTGTGATTGGCAACAATTAGCTTGCAACCCACTTCACAACAGAGCGTGACAGGCCAATGCGCAGATACACCACGGCTGAAAGATGTTCTTGTCGTAGCCTGCGGATCCCCATCTTGGAGCTGCCTTGTCACCATTTAATGCAGAGAGTAGAGAACCTCTGTCCTGGTGCACCAACAGTCAGAGGTCACGAGGATTTGCTAGCTCATAGTTACCCTGTAAAACCTGGAGGGGTAGAATCACTTAAGCCCTAAGAAATTCTCAGACAGGGAAATTCTGTCCTTCCGTTTAGCAATTTCCATTCATGGGCACTTTGGAGCCATTTTGAGAAAAAGAAGCAGAAAGCAGTTGGTCATAGGCATTATATATACATTCACACACATATTTTTATATCTATATTTACATATACACAAATATACACCTTTATATATAATCTATAGATGTACATATATCTTTTATTATTATTTTGACATTATTGCACTATGGACATGTTTATCTTGCTATTTAGATTATCCTCTTACCTGATATAAACTTTAAAAATATATATATATATAAAAATTGAAGTCAAATTTACATACAGTGAAATGCACAGAATTTAAGGGTATGATCCTAGGGCTTTTACCCAGTGTGACCACATTTCCAGTCATAATAAAGAATATTTCTATCTCCCTAGCAGTTGCTGGGTGATGCATTAGAGGGATGGTTCAGGAGCCTTAAAAACGTGTGCTTGCCTGAGAGGCCGGGGTAATGTCCCATTGTGGATGGGGACTGGGGCTGGGCGTGTCTGGGAAAAGAGAGCAGGGTGTTATAGGATTTCCCAGACCCGTGGCCTTCCTCCCCTCAGTCTTTTGCATGGTCACTGTTATCCAGAAATGAAATATTCTGATTATGTGAATTAGATCATGTGGCCTGCGATAAATCACCCTCATTGTCCCCTGGTATTTTGAAAACTGATGAAACCGCTGATTCTTGGCTTCTTACTTTGTATGCAAATGATGAATTATAGATAGGAAATAGGAAGAATTCTGACCCGGGTTTGCTGGTCTGAAGCGAAGTGGATTAGAGAAAGAACACTGCTACTCTTGTCTATTTATTGTGACATTGCTTAGAAAAATTCAAACCCCAAAGACTCCAAATCTCTGGGGACATTGTTAGCCCTCTGCAGGAATTATTAAAACGTACAGAAATGTAGAAGCCACACTTTATAATAATTAATCAGGATCTGTTGATTAATAAAGCTCATTTTTTAGTCTCGATGATTCAGAGTATCATCCAAAGGACAGTGTCCTTGTCATTTTGATTAAGAAACCAGACTTTGCAGTGGAAAGAAGTACAGGAACATTCGTGCTTCCTCCGTCTCCCCATAAAATAAATATTGAATGAGAATATTAACTCGTTAACCTTGACAACAATTTGTAATTTTCATAAGGGGGAAAAAACTCGCATATTCAGCAAATAAATCGCTGCAGGGATTTCAGGAAAACAAAGTGGAGAGAATGAAGAATGCTACCATATGAATTCTGTCATTTTTATGGGCCGAGGTGATTAATTTGTTTGTTTAGGTCCCTCAATTAAGGCCACAAATAGTGGAAGGTGTCGGGAGCAAGTTAACTGTTACGTCTGGCATGAAACAGTCAACTGTGAGTGAGGAAGAAAGGTCATTTGGGGGAAGTGAGTCAGCCGGCCCCCAGCCTTGAGTCTTAATACCATTCCGGAACCTCTTTACCTGGGGTTAGCTGCTGAAGCTGTAATTTCACTCTATTAATAGTTTAAAGCTTGTTTTAACAGATAACCCCTTTCACTGGGCAACTACGAGGGAAAATCATTAGGTGGAATTAGCAGTACCAGTCACAGCTTTTCCAGGGTTATCTAATTATTTTGAACTCAATTTAACCAGGAATAGAGATAAAATAAATAACCCATGAACTATTTACCTTGCCGGTTAGAAGGCTTCTTTTGTCCATTAAAAGAGAGAGAGAAAAGAAATAAAAGCACTTGAGGCCAGAATCAAAGCCCCGTTTTCTAAATTTTGCAGTCGTATGGGGCCTGAGATACATTTCTCTCCTCCTTTGACCTTTCACACTCCTACCCCGAGGATGTCGTGTGTTGAGATATTTGCCACTACGCGTGTTTTAAGTGTACTGTTTTCTCCCAGCTAGCTCTGCTTAAAACTCAGTGCTTAGGGACTTCAGATAATCCACATTTTTGTTTGTAAGGTTTGTTTGTTCACCTTGCTGGCTCCGCTACCATCCCTCTGTAGGGGATTGAAGATTTAATATGGTTATTTTTAATTTTACTTGAATAATGACTTTTTGAAAGAGAGGCATGGATTAGTATGCTTGTGGCGGGGGAGGGGAGAGTTATGTGAAATAAATGTGCTTCATATTTTGCTCAGAACAAGGTGAACAAGGGGCAGGGAAAACAACCCTTCCAGCCTGTGGGAAGATCCGAGACTTTCTGTGGCACCTTGCTCTCACGTTCACCCCCCGCGGCCACTTTCCAGCAACATGACCTTGACCAATGCCTTTATCTCTTAGAGCCTGCTTCCTGTTTTGAAATATGGGGCTAATGAAAATACCTACATTATAAGGTTGGCGTTAGGATTAAATGAAACGCTTATAAAGTGCTTATCACAATACCTGGCACACAATTCAAAAATGTTAGCAATTGATACCCACAATGAAGGTGGTGTGGTGATCCGTTTGCAGGTGGACAAGGGCGGAAGACTAAAAAGACAAGAAGAGAAATGGGACGATTAGTGAAGTTAGTTTCCAGGGAGATAGGAAATGTATCAAGAATAGAGGCGAGAAAAGTGGCTTTGGATGGCAGGAGGCAGAAGGAAGGGGAGAGTGCTGGAAATGCGTATGTATATGTCAGTTGGAGTGAAGGATATGGACCATGAAGGAGTCCAAGCATCAGATACTTCTTCCCAATTCATGTTATTCAGGTGAACAAGGTCAATGCCGAGAGGGCAGACACTTGAGGAGTGTGTGAGAGAAAAGACTTAGACGTGGTAAGGAACGAGAAAGGCGGCCAACTGGGGAGAAAGTTTCAATCTACGAAATCAGGGAATGCATGTGTATTTGGGGAAGTGCTTTACATGAAGAGTCATGGAAGCCAATGGTTGGGAAAACTGGTTCCACGATGGCCTCCAAGGCTTGGTCTTGGACAAAGGATAAACAAAAGGGTTGATGGCCAGTGGCATTGTTGCCTGCTAAAGAGAACCATCTCGTCGTGTGCACAGTAGATGCTCAATAAATATTGGTTGGATGTGGACTCAACTGTCTTCAGGTACCTCAGGGTTAGGGTTGGAGAGGATTTTATGAACTGTCTTTATTGGTGTTCAGAAACAAGCAATATGGGCAACAAAATAATAAAGTAGTATTAGCCCAAAGTATGAAATAAATACCTATAAGTCTCTAATAATATAAATAAATGATGAATAAACAAATACATGTGGAAAAACAGACAAATATCTCATGCAGAACAACTCCGAATGATTTACGTAGATACACTGTCCTCAAGGAGGTGGAGCATGAACCCCACTCCTTAAGTGCGGGATGTTCACGGTAACTTCCTTCCAAAGAGAACAGTATGGAAAAAGAGAAAAAAGAGTAACGTTACAGTGGAAAAGCCTGGCACACGCTGCTCAGTCAGGTGATCAGGTAAATACCAACAGCGGTAATTCATGTTGGCAGTAGGGACCCTGGATGTGATGTGATAAAAATGCCACTTTACCGCTTTGGTTTTCTTCCTCCAACTCCATAATCCCAGCATCATCATGAGAAAAACATCAGCCAAATCTCAATTGGGGTACATTCTACAAAATACCAGATGAGTATTTCTCAAAACTGCCAAGGTCATCAGAAATAAGGAAAGTCTGAGAAACTGTCACAGCCAAGAGGGGCCTAAGGAGGCATAACAACTAAAGTATATAATGGGGTGTTCTGGGTGGGATCTTGGAAGAGAAAAAAGACATTAGGTAAAAACTAGGAAAAACTGAATATAGACTTGAGTTAATAATCGTGCATTACTGTTGGTTCATTGATTGTGAAAATGAACCCCACTAATGTAAAATGTTAATAACCAGGGAAACCAAGTCTGTGGTATATGGGGCCTATACTGTCTTTGCAATTTTTTAAAAAATTTAAACTCATTCTAAAATAAAAAGTTTATTTTAATAAAAGCAAACAATCATTAATATTTATAGAGAGTAACGAATGAGGAGGAGTGAGGTTAAAGATTAAAACAAGCATTACCTGGTTAGCAAACGGGAAGGGAAGTCCAGCTCCAAAAGGGAGCTCAGAAATATCAGCGTCTCACTACAGCAAATAGCAACATTCTATTTTCTGTTGCTAAAACAAAAGTATGCTTCAAGAAGATTCCAAAACACAACAAAAGACGTGTACCTACCACCTTAAAAACATCTAGGCTGTCAACCAGAGACTTCCAATACCCCTCTTTCTCCTCCTTTTCTTCTTCTCCTGAGGCAATTTACTTACATTCCCTTTGGAAGTGACACATCCGTGGTTTACAGAGTTGTGACAATTTGGCAAGATAGGTCATACAAATCTCTTAAAAAAGCATCTCGCTCACAATCACATTATAGATGATAGTTTTCATAGCTCCCACTTTTTCCTTAACAATGTAGTTCAATATAGTTAAGTCATCCCTTAATTGTTAAAGTATTGTCAATTTTTTAGATCAATATATAAAGCTTTGGTTAATATCTTTGTACATAGGTATTTGCTTCTCTGACAAATTCCTTTAGACATACTACCAGAGGTAGGATTATTATAAAGTCTAAGGATGTGAATGATTTTAAGCCTCTTGCAGCATATTGTGAAATTGCTTTCAGATAAAAAATAAACCACTTTATACTTTCATAGCTCAAAGAAGATGACGTCATTTAGCAGCACTTACATATGGTCTTATTTTTCTCGATACCTTAAACCTCTTTTTATGTTTAAGGAATCCCCTTAGTTTCAAGGTTGAGGTCACCTCCCCCAGTAGCTGTTGAAGCTGCCATATGCTCGCTTCTCCACGCTGCCTTGAAGCTGATGCGTCATCTGGGCCCTTCCAGGGAGATGCCAGACCTGCCTGGAGTTGGAATGGGAGTCAGCAGGGGAACCAGAGACTGCAGGGACATGTCCCTGGCAGCTGTGGGGTTCTGAGCTGCAGATCATGCTCCTGGAGGAGCATTGGGAGGGAAGCTGAGGCAGCAGCCAAAGTTTACAGCATGAGGTATTAGCAAGCCCCATGGCAGCACCTAGTGCTGGACCAATTCTGCATGTCCCGCGAGGCTGTGCTCATGGCTGCTGGCCCTGGACTTAATTCTCCAGCTTTCCCAGAAAGGCTGTGAGTAAACCAATAACACTATAATAAATTACCTTCTTGCTAGAATCAGCCCAAATATGTCACTGCTGCTTACGATGAAGACCCCTAATGTTTATATACACCATCTTACCATCCCTCAACTGCACTGAGTACTAAAATAGTTTTCTCTCTGTCCACATAGTAAGTGAAAACCTGACACCTCTTTGTTTTAATGCTCACCATTGAGCTTAAGAATCTGCTCACATGTTTACTGATCAACTGGATTTTGCACTCTGCTTTTTTCAACCATAGAATACCCTCCCTTTTCCCCATAGTAAAGGAAGTGAGAGAATCTCAACAGAGGAAGAGAACATGCAAAATGGTAGATCGTGGCTCCTTGGTGGGAAATGTTATTTTTTCCTTCCTTCCTTCCTTCCTTCCTTCCTTCCTTTTCTGTATTTTCTTTTTTTCTTCATAGTATCAATAATATTTCATGTATAATTTCTATGTGCTAACAAACTTTCTAAAGGCTTTCCATGCTTTATTTTATTTAATCCTTCAAAATCCTTCATAATCCTATGAGACAAGTAGCCTTGCTGTCCCCATTTCATGGATGAGAAGACTCAGCCACAAAGAGGTTATTAATTTGTGGAAGGTTACCCATCTAGCAAGAGGTGGTGCCTAATTATAGAGATGGAAATCTTGACCATTTTAGGAGGCTATACATTATTTCTACGTTGATTAAAAATTACCAACTATTATAAAACCCTATGAAGAATAATCATAGGAGCAGATTATAGAAATTAGTAACAAATCTTTACTAGAACCTATCTGTTATCGGGGGTGGTTATTTTAACGTATCTATGGGCATAGGATTTCAAGTTCCACATTTTAGTTGAAATTCAAGGTTTTCTAGAGATCAATGGAATCTGAAACTTTTTATGTGCAGCCCTGCTATAGCTTATTAAAATGAGGCAGTGGGGAAAATGTTGGGAGAAGCAGTCATTCATTTACGATGGGTTTCATTGACTAATGCCAGCTATGGTTTCTGTTCCACATTTGTTTCTCAAAGTGCTAATAGCAAGATTCTGTCCCTACAATCCTATTACTGGTGGCAATGGGATATAATCAGGCAGTACCTGCAGGATAAGTCAAAAGATTAAATTAAATTGGGATTTGAATCCCCACTAAACACAGAATCAAACAAAGATTAGATTTCTGGACCCCAGTCTCAGAATGGCTTTCAAGGGCTTCTCTTAAACAACAACAAAAATATATCATTATTCACTTTGACCACTGGCATGTTAAAAGGAAATGCAGACAAAGAGAGGTGAGGGAGGGAAGGGACCACAACAATATAGAGTCTAGTTCGTTATTCCCTGAGCACTTTCCAGCTCTGCAGAGCTTGTTCATTTCCTGACCAGGCCTGGAGAGGTCCCATGTTGCATTCACATGTGGCACGTCGGGGACCCCCAGAATCATGACAATCACGTCTTGGTCTACCGCTCTGCTCCTGACATTTCAGCATCTGAGGTCAAATTATCATGAGGCTTGTTTTGGTTTAAGAAACTACTGAGAAGAAATTCAAAAAGGGCTGCAATTTAGGTAGGTATTGGCAATACAGATGTGAAAACTCAAAAAATTGGAGGAGGGAGGATTTTTTCCCCCTTAGCTTTTCCTTTTTCCATTTTCTGTTTTGGTTGGTGGTGGTCTTGCTGTTCCTAAATATACGACATCATCTCCTTTTCAAAGCAGACCAAATTGTATGCAATCGAGTATTGACTGTGATTCTTTAAATTGAAAATATTTGTTCAAGCTCCTGCCTTTCTCCTGCAATGATTTCCATCAAAAGCCGTGTGCTTCCTGAACATATCCACACAAGACTGGCTTTTACAGTTCTTCTAGAGATTCCATTCTTCTTATAGCCCTTTTCATAAGGAAACAAAGGTTTAATCACTTTATTTATAAGATTATAAAGCCACACTAAGGTGAAGATACCAATTGATGGCTTCGAAAATTTACAAATTTATGCACATCAGTAACCTTCAGAGCCACATTTGAATCTGACAATACCAAGAGCCTACCTATTGTGAAATACATAAATCAGTAATATCAACTATTGTCAGGCTAACTAAAATTCATTGGTTACCGTACGTGTTAGGCACTTCTCTCAGAACATGACATGCATTAACTTATTTGATCCTAGTAACAACCTTACGAGGCAGATTCGATTATGAGAGGAGGACCCAAGGACTGATATGGAGAGGTCGCTTGTCCAGGCTCACATACAGAAGAACTGGGGGTTCAAACCCCAATGATTAAAAACCAAATCCCATAACTCCTGTTGGTTATAAAATACAGCCTCTGGAAGGGATGCTAAAAACCAATTTAGACTGTATATTCTCAGCTTCTGCCCCTGTGTCATATTTACAATTAAAAACAAATAAGCGGCCGGGCGCGGTGGCTCACGCCTGTAATCCTAGCACTCTGGGAGGCCGAGGCGGGTGGATCGCTCAAGGTCAGGAGTTCGAGACCAGCCTGAGCAAGAGCGAGACCCCGTCTCTACTAAAAATAGAAAGAAATTATATGGACAACTAAAAATATACATATAGAAAAATTAGCCGGGCATAGTGGCGCATGCCTGTAGTCCCAGCTACTCGGGAGGCTGAGGCATGAGGATCGCTTGAGCCCAGGAGTTTGAGGTTGCTGTGAGCTAGGCTGACGCCACGGCACTCACTCTAGCCTGGGCAACAAAGTGAGACTCTATCTCATAAAAAAAAAAAAAAAAAAACAAAAACAAATAAGCAATTTCCCTCCTTGGCAGCAGAAGTTTGCATCTATTTATTAGAGAGTCGAGTTTGCCTGTTGTAGTGGCTGGTGGCGCCTTCTCGCTTGCTCAGATTCATAACTTCTGCTCTGCATCTGAGGTGCCATCATTTCCCCTTCGACTTGAAGGCTAGAGCAACTGTCAGTCAAGCTCACTCCCCACCCCAGCCTTGGCCAACAGATGGACCACCCAAGCTAAGCTGAATAGCTCCATTTCCCACCAGTTGGGTCTTGACAGCAGTGCAAACACTGGCTCATCCCAGCCCTGCGCATGCACTGTCCTCTCTGAAGTCCTGGTCCCTGTACGTTTTGAGACCTGACTGTACAGTTTTCCTTTTGAATTCGTGGTCTATTACACACTCTTCCAGTGAATTCTCTCTTTTTCAGCTTAACGTAGCCAAAATGGATTTCTGTTGTTAGCAGCCAAAGGATCTTAACTGACATACTTACCAAGATGGACAAGTGTTAAAGAACAAGGAACATTTCCCCACGAGAGTCCTTCTCTTGCACTCCTCGAATTAAGAATAATGGTGAGAATTATTTAGTGAGTGCTTATTGTATGCAGGCACTGTGCAAAGGGCTTTATGATCTCAAAATGAAGTAAGCCTCATTCCAGAGGCCTCATCCCCAGTAGAGTCTTCCGAGTGGTGGGTCACTCGCGTCTCTGACTCAGAACAAAGACTGACCAAAATGAGCAGTTTTTTACCAATGATAATTTACCAAGTGCTTTGCTCTATAGGCTTTGCGTCAGTCCTTAAGACCCCCCTGCAGGCAGGCAGCACGGCCACCTGCCGGAGCACTTCCTTCCACTACTTCCTTTGGTCCCACTTCCTCTCATCACTCAGGCCTCCGCTCAGATGTCACCTCCTCAGAGAAGCTGTCCTGACAGGCTCCTCTAAAGCATTTGCCCCTCTTCAGTCACCTACGCTCCCCTTCATTTTCCTCCTGGTTCCTGTAACCGACAGAAATTCTATCCCTGTGGCTTCTTGTGTGTTATGTCACCCCATTAGAATGCAAATGCCCTTGACTATCTTGTTCACCTCAGTATTTTCAGCACATATAACTGTTTCTGACACAGAGCAGACACTAATATCTGCTTAATACAGACATGAATAAAAGAATGCATTTTTTGCTAGTGTGTAATTCCTCTAGGAGTATGGCTCCGGAATTGCGAGCTATATGATAGTGATGAAGTTACTTTGCCTTAGTAATTTTCTGGTTTTTCATCTGTAAAATGGGAATAATACGAATACCTCCTGTAAGGGTTACCATTAGACTTACATGAAGTGACAGATATGAAGCCTTTAGCCTTGAGTCTAGCTAGAGTACGTGCTCAGCAGCAAGAGGAGGGAGGCAGACCCCAGTGAGAAGGAAATTCCTCTTTCTGCTCTTTGTTCTTTACCCACCCACTATTTTGACAAACTACATTTGACTCTAAGGTATAAAAATGCAAAATCATGCAGTCTTGGGTAGAAAGGGGATTTTTTTAATATTGGAAATTTAAGGCAGATTCAGAAACTAGGAAGTGAAATATATAAAATCTGATTTTGGGCATCCTGTATTGATATAAATTTACTATGTTAGAACTCTTTGATTCTGCAGTTCATTCCACATCAAACAAACTAAAGCACAAAAATATATTCATTTCACAAAGACAGCCAGGGCCAGTCTGACAGGGCTTGATTCGACAGCTCAATGATATTGTCAGGACTGGTCTCTCTCCACTTCTCAGTGCTGCTTCCCTCCAGGTTGACTTCATGCTTACGTGGGCCATCTCTCTACCTGGCTGTTCTGCACAACATCATGCTCATGGTCTGTCAGCTAAGAATCCCTGTGAAACAAGAGCACAACTTCCTCCACTAGCAAAGATCTCAGAATCATGTCTCATTGGCTTGTCTTGGGTCACATGATCATCTCTACACCAATCAAAGCAATCAAGGGGATGGATTTCTCTGGCCAGGCCTAGGTTACCTGCCCAAGCTTGGAGTCAAGGGTGGGGTGAAGCACGTGGACCAAGACTGAAGAAGGAAAGGCCCCCTAGCAGAGAACTGGGGTGCTGCTACCAAAAGAGGAAAATGGAAAACAGCACAGACATAACAAACAGCAGCTCCATTTGCTTAGGTAGCACGAAATCATGGCTCCAAAGATGATGATTCTGACAATGATTCCTATGACAAAAGAGAAGAAAGTGTGACATGTGAAATTCCTCATGTAGAAATAGGGTGACCACCCATCCCAGTGCGTCTGGGGCTTTCATTGCTAAAACTGGAGAAGTCCCAGGCCACTGGGATGAGTTGGCAACCCTATCCGGAAAGTACTAGTAGAACCATACCTCACACCGTGCTTGGTGATGTTGTTTCTTCTTTCTCTGACCCTCATGCCCCAGTCACTTACCAGGCTTTTCCTGAGCACTTTCCAAAGCCCTGAACTAGGCTGGGCACTGGGAATTCACAGGCACAAGACTGGGTCTCCTTTGCCAAAGAAGGACAAATAACTGGACAATATTATGAGACAATAAAGAGAATTAATGTAGTAGGTACATCATATGACATGATTATATTGGCAAGGGACATGCCCATGATGGGGGCTGTGTGTGACTTTGCATGTAAGAACATTCCCAAAGAAATTAATAACTTCCTATGTCAGTATTGAAGGAGAAATTGGACCAATCTCAAGATTCCTGATTCCAAGGAAATGGTCTTTCCATGAAGTCAAACTTTAAATGAGGGTAATATCAATAGAAATATAGAAAGATAGTTGTTTCTCCCCAGGAGTGACCTCCTCTTGATGGATAGCTTAAAATATAGAACAGAAAGGGGGATGTATAGAGATGTTGACATAAACAGATAGAAGTGTGTGTGTTCATCTGAATTTTAGAAAAATTGGTTGGTGGCTGGCTATGTCTGATCTTCCCCAAGAAAGAGAACAAATGTCATTACAAATTTTGGTCATGTCTGTCTCTGCTGCTGAGACTCCTAACCCCATCACACGGTCCACATAACATGTGACACCCACACCATAAGGGTTTGGAAGCTCCTCTCCTGCCAAGAAACCCCCATGGTCTTGGCTCCCATTCAAGAGTAGATGAAGGATGGTTTTTAAGACAAGCCCCAAATATCAATTTAGACTTGAAACACACACACACACACACACACACACGTGCACGTGCACACACACACACACACACACACGCTGTGTGAAAATCACTCTAAACATCCTTCTATTTCAAAGAGATTGTACATAAAAGAGGATTTGAGTCAGGGAAAAACCAAAGCATTTTGTTTCATAAATAGAATTGGTGTGGGAGTTGATTGTTTTCTCTCCTGAGGGATAAACATTTTAATTTAATAACAGTCAGAAAGTGCCTAAATGTTCTCGAGGAAAAAATATGGTGTTCCTAGGAGGGCAGAATCTATTCACTTGCTGAATACTTGGAACGAGGCATTTTATAGCAGTGTTACTCAAAAATACCAACCAAAGACTTCTAAGTGTCAAAGTTTACTGATAAAAATAACCATAGTTATCACTTAATGGGTAATTTTTATGTGCCACATCTTATGGGGCAGGTGTTTTATATATGTTATCTGACCTATTCCTCATGTCAAGCCCATGAAGTAGGGGTCATTACAAACCCCATTTTACAGGTGGGTACACTGAGGCTATGAGAAGTTAGTCAACTTGCAAGAAAGGGACAGAGCAGGAATTCAAATTCAGATCTGTCTGGCTTCAAAGTCTGCATTTATATTAATCACCATTTATATAGCAGGTCTGTTTGCGACATCTTCCAATAGAGCCATCATAAGTAGGATGTAGATTTGCAAGAGGAGAAACGATTAAAAAAGGAACCAAAATAGAAAAATGAGTTTACACAGTATTTATTAAGAGAACGCCACAACAGCTGAGGCAACAGACAGCAAGGTGGCTAGGCCAAGAAAATAAAATTATATGTGTGAAAAAAACACAAAGGGAAAATTCACATAAATAGAATTTGGTCATATTTGTGGTTGGTTGCTTGTTTGTTGCTAGACCTTTGTGAAGAGTCTAGTTGTTTTTCCATGAATATGTGTGGAATAATAAAGGCTTAGAAGGGCACAGTCTGGGATTTTTAAGTTATTAGCTGTTCCACTTTATCTTTAGCGAGTCTGCTCTTCTTTCATCTTCTTGGCCTCTGTTCATAGCCGTAGGTACCCCATTCAAGCCAGCGTTCATAAACCATTCAAATACCATCAACACGTAAAGACCTTATCCTATATTAATAATAATGTCTAATATTAATGGAGTATTTACTCTATGCCAGCCTCTAAAGACCGTATGTATTAACTAATTAAAATCCTCATGACAGCTCCGTGAGGAAGGTACTCTCACACCCCTTCCCTGAGGTTTCACAGCCAGCAAGGGTCAGAGCTGGGATTCAAACCGCAGCAGTTGGGCTCCAGAGCCCACACCCCTAACCATCACGAAATACAGCCTCTCAGCAAGGAGTCAGCAGCACGCTTTTTCTATAAAGTGCCAGGTAGTAAATATTTTAGGCTTTACTGTCACAACTACTCGTCGCTACCACTTCATTGTACAACTCCAGCTGCCATTGTTGTACCAAAGTAGCCTCAGGCAATACATATACAAATGGGCAAGGCTGTGTGCCAATAAAACTTTATTTATAAGAACAGGCAGTAGGCTGGGTTTACTGACCCTTGGTCTAGACTATACACAATGGCTGGGATTTTTGTTCTCTTACATAGTTCATTCCACCCAGAGTTACAGGAAATGTTCTCATATGCCTTTTGGCTTTCCCACACTTTGTTTCTTCTGCTTGAAACCTTTCCCTTTCCTTTGTTAGGGTGATGATAACAATGACGATGATGATGATGACACTTGCTAAGGTTCATTGAGTGTTTCTGTGTATCAGGCGTAGTGTTTACATCTCACCTTCTTTATCTGTGTCTTCACAACGACCTGTACCATTGGGATTCTTATCCCCTTTGTACAGATGGGAGAGCTGAGGTCAGAGAGGTAAAGAAACTTTACCATCCAACAAGACTGTGCCAGCAGAGCTGAGACAAACAGATGTGTCTGACTCCAAAGAACCTCATCTTACCCACTATGCACAGTTTCTCAAAATCTGATTTGTAGACCACATGCACCGGCATCTTGGGGAGGGGACTGTAAATTTGCATTTTAAAAAGTAGCCAAGGTGATTCTTATGTGCATTAAGATGTGATGAGCACAGCATCAACATGACGTGGCCAACCACTTCTTCTGGATGCTCTCCTAGACCCTCCAGGCTGAATTAGGGCTCTCCAACCCCTGTGATTATCTGTCTTACTACTATTTACCCTGTATTGTAATTACCTCCACACTTGTCTGTCTCTTCTATTACTCAATCATCCTGCAAGGTCATGAGCAGTGTCTCCAGTTCACTGTTCTACAGCTAGGACCTATCATGTAGATTTTATGTATATTTACTGAATGAGTGGATAACTTAATTAATAGAAGCACCAACTGCATGGCTTTAAAATGATCTTCATAGCTACATTTTTATATGTCTACTTCATCATTTGTATTGCTGTCACTTGGATTCCTTTGTTTTATTTTATTTTGCTACTAATACCTTTGTTTAATTTTCAGTATATTTGAAGTATGCCTCCACTCACTCCATAGACAAAGTTTTCATTTCTATCTTCAGTTTTGCCTTATGTTGAATATCACTGAAGAGAGCTAGGGAATATGGCTAGGATAGGAAGAATATCTTAAAAAAAGGTTTTTTTTGTTTTTTTTTTTTATATATACCAATTTACTAATGAGCACTGGTGGATACCTGCCTAGATCCAAGTGAGAAATTATCAAACTGCGTCCTTACCTTCAAGGAATTTCCAATTTAGTTGAGGAATTTTAAGACACAAAACTCTATACAATGGAAAAATATGTAATTCTGTGCTGAATTATACTGATATCTCCTTTATTAAGCACTTACATAATACCTTCCAGTCATTGTTCCAAGTGTCTGAGATACAGGAGCGAGCAACACAAGGCCCACAGAACTTACATTTCAGCTCACAGAGACGAGACTATAAACTAGAATGACAATATACAAACAAGACAATTGCCGATAGTGGTAAGTGATAGGAACAGATCACAACAGCATGGCATGATACAGTGGCTGGGGGTGGAATACTCTGAACAGGGCCATTAGGAATCTCTGGGGTGAAACTTGAGAGATATGAGAGAATATGACATGGGAACACTAAGAGCAGAGCATTCAAGGCTGAGAAAATAAAGAATGCAAGAGCCCCGAGGAGGAGCAAGCTGGGTTTGTTCTAGAACATCCTTGGAGCATAGTGTGGAAAAGGGAATGATAGGAGGTGGAAACTGAGAGGTAGGTGTGGCCTGGTCCTGCATGGTGACAGGATTAGGAATTGGGAGTCATTCTCCATGTATTATGAAGCCATTGTTGGGGTTTAGGTAGGACATTTAACATGATCTGCTGAATTTTTTTCCAAAATAACTTTTGCTGCTATGAAAAGTGGATTGTTAAGGAACAAGAGTAGAAGTAAAGAGACGAATCAGGAGGGCAGTTGCAATAATCCAAGTGAGAAACTGTGGTTGGTGGCGATGGGGACGAAGCGAAGTAGGCAGGTGATGGATACTTTGCATGCAGAGGAGGGGCTCATGGATGGTGCGTGGGGAGCGAGGCCAGGAGAGGACTCGGGGATGACTCCCAGTCCTTCAGCTTGAGAGACTGGGTATGTGGTCCTGCCATTTGCCAAAACGAGGAAGAACATGCCAGAGACATCTGTGGCAGAAAATTTAGAAAGTGTTTTTTAAGACATTGTTAATTTGAGATGTATATGTGGTCATCCAAGTGGAGAAATCAAATATGTAGCTGGGCACGTGAATGGAATTCAGGGAAAGCATAAGAGCTTTCGATAAAATTTGGAAATCACTGACCATAGACGATGTTTAAAACCATTGCACTCAATAAAATTGCCCAAGGAAAGAGTACAGTTAGGGAGGAGTAGAGAGAACTTAAGCACCCTGCCCTGGGACGGGCCAACATATTTAGCTTTCGGGTCGTGCTACAAAGAGAAATGTTATGGTACTCAGAAGCCCAGATTTTAAAGAAAACTTGATCTGGTGTCTTTAATGACTTCACACCTTCAGTTGCCATCAATTAATTTCCTAACTAACGTTCAACTTTCCTACATTGATATTTTTGTCATGATTTGGCATCTCCTCTATTCTCAGCTAGGCATATAAGAAAGAACTGTATTGTCAGTGCCCACCATATATGTTCATATATACACATTTGGGATAGCCATAGATGCACACCCTTAAAACACATCTGTCAATGAATTCAGACCTTTTAAAATAGTTAGAAACAAAAATAGTTTAGAAAATAGAAACAAAGGGTCACCCAGTTTTGCCCATAAACCAGCCCAAAGAATACCCATTTGATGTGCTAAGCATCCCTAATGAGGACAGCAGCCATCTGGCAAAAAACCCATTAGATTGAAACAAAAATGTCAACACAAGCAAAATATGTGAAGTTGTTGATCATTGACAGACAGCCTGTTGATGGGCATCTATTTAGCTTTCAAAGCAGTCTGGCAGATAGATTAAAAAAATCCATCAGACCTGAAAAGCCTTCACAGGCCAAATTTCCCCAGGGGGCCTTTCTATAAGGTACTGATCATTTTCAGAGCAGTGATAGCTCTGATTGTCCCAGGCATCATTAGCCTAAATAGAGCAACGACACCAGTGTGGGGGAGACATGTTAAATACATCATCTGGGGCGTGTGTGTGCACACACGTGGGCGTGTTGCATGCTCATGGTTTCGGCCCTATAACTTGTTGGGTTGTGCTAATTTTCATGGGTTCATTAGAGCTTCTCACTTGGTAATTATCTTCCTGCCGTCACCAGGTCCCTTCATATGAGCACATGGAGGGAACCAGCGACCTCAGTGTCCCTTTGCAAGGCATGCGGGTCCAGGCTCTCGGCCCCGCCTCCATCAGCCATCACCTTTCCCTAAGAAAGTGATCTGTGTGCAGTTTCTGTGCCTGATGAAACTGTTCCCATGTTCACTTGGCTTCCTAATTGGGCCTCATACCTTTTGGAGGAAAAAAAAAGTCTGGGTCGCCTCCAGCTTGGCAGAAGCTAAAGTGAGAAGCCATGCAGATGTGGTTTCTCAAGAAGCAATTGATTTGTTTCACACACCACCTACCTTTCCTGAAAATTAAAAAAGCTCACCGACAAAGTGGCAATTGGTCAGGACCTCAGGAGGGAGAAAATACAGAAAAAAAAATTAATTTCAAACTGTGAAACTCAGCCAACAAGAGCTAATAGCCCCACACCAAACACATAGCATTCACCTTCTAGTAGACTCAACAGAGATTTGGTGTGTGTGTTTGCTGATTTTCTCCACTTTTTTTACTGGGGGAAATCTGTGAAGGCACATGTCTCTTACCTTGATTTCATCACTGTCGCTACATGCACTGAACATCATCATCACCTTCCTAAAGGAGAATTTGCAAACCCCATTTCTCATGCTTTCCCACACCAACAGTTCCACCACAGAGCCCACAGTAGTTGCTCCTGCAGTTCTCTCTAACGGTGGAAACATAGTAATTAACCACATCCCCCCAAATGCTGGCTGAATGGCTGGCCCCTAATTTGTCTCCTTTCTGCAGAGGTTTCAGTGTCTCGTGAAATTTATTGCCGTACTAAAGTCACCTTTTAAATTATAGATCACGATATTGGTATGCTGCTAAAAATGTTCACAGCATTGTAATTTTATGCACTGGCAATAAACATGAAAAATGCATTTTGGGGTTGTTTAACATTAAAAATAATATTTTGGAAAATAAATTCCAGGAGAAATTTAGTGCTGGGGAAAAGGACCATATTCGCAGTCTCGGAGATGCAGATCCATAATCCAAAGAGTGCGTTGGATGGGAGCCCAGTCTGCATCCCTGATAAGTCGGCAGTGATTAACTCAGCCTGGATTGGGTTTAGACGGTGGTGGGATCCCCGTCTTCCTGCCATCTCCAGTCATCGAGGGCTCCCCCTTATCCCTCTCTAAACGGTAGCAGGGTTTATTTCAGAGCTGGCAGGTGATTGCTAGGCAATTGGTAGCATTACAACAAATCACCTCGTTCAGGAATAAAAGTGCTATGGCACAGCACGGACTTCCGCAGAGCACTTTAGCTTGGTCACTAGGGCAACAGCTCATGAACTTAGCATCACCAGAAGAGTTAATTCAGTGACTGAAGTCAAGGCCGTGGCACGTGTTGCTACTAACGGATGTACGTCTTGTTAAGAACAAGTTATCTTGAGAGATACCATGAGTATGATTACCTGGGTCTACATCTTATCCTTCCTTCTCACCAGCTGGGTGACCTTGGGCAAGTTAATCACACCTTCTGTTCTTCTGTTTCTCCATCTAAAAAGTAGGGATAATGATGCAACATGATCCCAGGGCAGTTCTGAGAATCAAATTAGAAAGCACAGAAAAGTACACATGCAAGGTACGTAGTCAGGAACCAACAGTGTTGATGGTGATGCTGATGATGACGGTGACAGAATGAGCCTATCCCACATTGCACTATATGAAAACTACATACAACAGATGCTATGAGGAGCAGCAGGAATTGAGCCTAGAAATAATGAATTTCCTTTCTGCTTCTCCCCTTCTTTCTCTACCTGGTAAAATCCCACTCATTCCTCGAGGTTCAGCCCAGCAGGTGAGAAACTGTGCTGTGTAGCCATATTTGACCTCTCCTGTCACCTGCCAAAAGAGAAGGAATGGCTCTCTTCTTGGGTATTCCCATGGACTTTTCCCAGAATTCATTTTCTTTCACGGTGCACATTATTCTATATTTAATTGGCTACATGACTCACATCACACTTCCAGGTACTTAATACAAGGAATGTATCTTAAATAAGATATCTCTGTGCCCCGTGGTGCACAGTGGGACCACGTGACGAGTTTATGCACTGTCTACATGCTCTTTAAACCACGTGGGAGACAGGAAAATCAGGAGCATTCAGAGAGGTGTCTGACCTTGGCTAAAATTGTTTCTTGGGCCTCTCTGACAGTCAGGAATGGGGTTGAATTTCCTTCAAAGTTAAGACAGCTGTAAAAGCCACACCTGGTTCCTCAAAGAGCCTTCTCACCGCTGTTGTTTTGTGAGCTCCATTAGTTTTGGCTGTTACCTTCTAGCCTTGGAGGCCAATAAGAAAGTTCACAAGCCCAGATATCAACTGACTCTGGGGAAGGAAGGTATGTGGAAATGCTCCTGTTTTCTTTGTTCATGACACATATCTAAAGAGCCTGAAAATATATTCCAAAATTATTGTAGCAGTATTTTTATTACATGATATAATGAAATGATATAGTAATATATAAGTAATATAAATGCCATAAAATGATACAGATTGAGTATTCCTTACCCAAAATGCTTAGGACCAGAAACGTTTTAGAGTTTGGATTTTTTTTATGTTAGGAAATTTTCATATACATAATGAAATATCTTGGGCATGGGACCCAAGTCTGAACACAAAATTTATTTATGATTCATATACACCTTATGCACATAGCTTGAAGGTAATTTTATATAATATTTTTTAGTAATGTGCATGAAACAAAGTTCATGTACATTGAACCATCAGAAAGAAAAGGTATCACTATTTCATGTTGGTTCTCAAAAAAGTTTTGGATTTTGGAGCATTTCAAATTTCAGGTTTTTGTCTTAGGCATGCTCAACCTATATAATGAAAATCTTGATGGTTGAATGTTGGGCCAGGTGAAAAATATTGGACATAGTAACTACTCTGTGGGAAACAAATCAACATCATCTAACATCACACTCCAAACAGAATAGGCAGGAGGTAGTCCAACACAGCGGTTCTCAAATTTTAACATGCAGGTGAATTGCTCATGAAACCTGTTTGGAATGCAGATTTCTGCTGCCAACTCCCAGAGATTGTTTCAGTGGGTCAGGGTGGGGCCCAGAGATCTAAATGACTAATTAGCCTGCTACAGGTAATTCTGATAAAGGTAGTTTACAGACTAGTCTCTAAGAAAAACTAGCACAAGGCAAACATTTTAATTGTCAATAGAAAAATTGTGAGCATACACAACCACTATGTGTTTGTTTATAAGTTTTATTCATGTACTACTATACAATATTATATACATCATTAAAATTTACAGGATAGAGAGAACACAAGTATATAAAGAGAAATGAATGCTTATGGTTTACATTTTCCAATGGATCTTCTTGGACACTCCTTGGAGATGAGTGCCCCAAACTTGTGCTTCTCAAATTTTAATGTGCATATGTATATCCTAGAGATCTTGTTAAAATGTAGATTCTGATTCAGTAGGTCTGGGGGAAGCTTTGAGATTCTGTTTTTCTAACAAGCTCCCAGATGAGGCTGACACTTCTGGTCAGGGAGCCACACTTTAAGTAGTGAGAACCTACAGCCGTAGTCTTTCTAGGACTGAGCTAAATCCCAGTGCAAACTGTAGTTTTAATTCATCAGGGCAACTGTACATGGTACGCAGAGGCTGAAGGTCATCGACCAGCTCCCCTCAAAAATGTCAAGCTAGAAGACTTTCTGTTATTCTTTTAAGTTTCACTGAGGCGGAACAAGTGAAATGCACCCTAAATAAGCCTCTTCCACCCCTGGCCTTTTATGTACTTTTCTAGAAGGGTTCTCTTTCAGCTTATCTCTTAAATTAACAAGGCAGTACTCCCTGAAGTCATAAACAATGACTTTCCCGATGCAACAGTGGGCAAGATTATTCTCCCTGATTAAGCCCTTGACAGGCAGCATCTTTGCAGCAAGCATCATGCCAGGTTTTATTAGTAAATTGGTCCTACAAAGTTTTTTCTTACCTATGGATGTCCTAGCTCAGCAAACCTTCCCATAGATTGGAATGAACACATTTAAGAACGTCGTGCTTGGAGGTAGCAAGAACAATAATTAGACAAATTCGCAAATCATAAAAGGATAAGTGTAATGCACTAATCTATAGAGATTATTAAGTGGAAATAGGAAACTTAAATAATTAATTCTTAAAATCATCCCAAGAAGACTACGTTCTTCCTGGTGCGCAGACACTGCAATTAGGTTACCGTGACAAGCCCATTTCAGTTGAAATGGGAATTCCTCAATGTGCTTGTTTAATAGACCCGAAACGTGTTATAAGGAATGATTTCATTACCACATCTTTTCAATTTGAATGAAATCAGAATTTCAGAATATGCTGCTTTCTGAGTAATTCCACAGCACGCCACGGACCGCAGCCTTAGGTGGAGCTAGACCGGACGATCTGATGTGCATGCGGATTCAACCTCAGAAGTCCTCTTACTGTGTTTTAGCAGAACAGGGAAGGACTGGGATTTCGCGTTAGTCACCTGCATGTCACTTAGAAATCAAGAAGCAGAGGCATACTTTAAGAATATGGGAAATCACGTAGTTATAAATATAGTGGCTATGTTAACATTTAGACATTTGTTCATTCCTTTTTAAAAATTAACGTGTATTAATTGCCCCCACCTGGTTTGAAAGAACCTGTTTTTACCAAGCACATTGTCTTTTGGACCCCCCCCCCAGCGAAGCATACAAGAGCATGTATAGGGTAGAAGCTGTTTTGAGTGTGGATGACCCAAGTCTTGTACAGCTCAGTTACATCACCAAGTCTGTAGGCTTCTTGTAGACTAATTTCCTTCATGTACAAAGGAGAAACAAATAATTATTGTCCTAAAAGATGAAATTCAAATCCAATTTATTTTAAAGAGTGTAGCACAAGGGCACTCAGTGAAACGGTAATTTATTAGTTTGCTTCTGTTATAGATTCTGCATTAGGTCTCCGTATGTTATTTATATATAGAAATCTTTCCATCCTCTCTCTCCAACTAGATTGTGCAGAGAAGGCAGCATTGATCAAAAGGGAAATCACTTTTGTTGGACAAAGTTTCCAGTGTTCATTAAGAAACGTAAATTGAGTTAAGTTAGTAAAGGTAGATAAAGTAGAAGTCTTGAAAAAACCTTGACTTAGGGATAAGAAAGGGGTGAGAAACAGACCAAATAGGGATAAACAGACCAAATGGGGAGACCGTATTATGGGTGCAGAACAGATGAGCTAAATGTACCACTGGCCTCGGACTGACTAGAGAGAGTAGAGGTCTCAGTCTAGGTGGAACTGCGCTTCACCACTCCTGGTTTTACTGGTGGTGGGGGCCCTTCTCTAATCCAAACATGAAAATTAGACTATCATACTAGCAAGTGAAGCAGAGTAAGTAGAAGAGCCACAACATCCTGGCAGACGCCGGCTTTCCATGGACAAACTAAGTCCAAGAAAGCAATAGGAAAAATTGTGTACAACGAAGGGAAGGAAGGTGCTTTGGCATATTTAACTGCACCTCTTGTATCTCCAGCTGACTTTGGTGATGAAGGAAATAAACTAATTTGCCTGGTCTAACCTGATCCTTAGAATGTCAGTCCTTCATAGAGGGAACTGGAACAGAGTTAGAGAGTCCACATGCGTAAGCTCGTGAGAAATACGTGTACAGCTGTGCCTTTATCTTACACATCACTTATGTTCAAATATTTGGTGATGATATTGTATTCAGTACACAGGGCCATAGGGCAATTCATACTTCTAAGACAATGTTTTCGACATTCTTTTTTATTAAACTTTGTGATGCTAATAGGCATGCCACCACCGCCATCACTGCCACCAACAGCAAAAATTCATAATTAAATACGTTTAGAGATTGTTGCTTTCTGTATCTTCGTACAGATACATGGATATTCCTTTAGATTAGCATATCAAAAGTGGGAAGTTCTGCCCCAAAGAAATATGTTTAGATTTTTATTTTTTAGTCTGTCTAGAATTTCCCCAATATAAATGACCACAGAATACTCTCACAGAAAACTACTAGCTTTATCTTAGAGGAAACTAGTGTCTCTACTCCTCCTCCTCCTCCTCCTCCTCAACAATGTCTCTGCTATGCCTAGGAGAGTTGGCAAGGTCAGTCCTGCATTGGAGAAGAGCTCCTGAACTTGGAGGCTTAATAAGTCTGATAGTTTTGCCCTCATTATGCTAGTAATCATTTTAAATATCTTCCTTCATGCCACATTCTGATGGGGACGCGGAAAGGAAATATCAGTCCATATATCAAAACTCTGTGTGAAGCAGGATCTCATGTCATGTGCTCAGCACTTACTCCATTGTATAAGCAAAAGACAGAGCTAGGGCCAGGAGTGAGGGTCTTCAGAGAGACTGGGAATGAGATCGGATACGATGAAAGGCCCAACTGTGCGGGGCCCCATGCCAGATACTTGTTCTTATTAGATATTGGCCGCTGTGTCTAAGGTGAGCTGAATTTTGTTTTCATTTTTTTTTTCCATTTTAAAATAAACTTTTCATTTTAGAAAAAAATTTAGATTTATAGAAAAGTTGTGAACATAGTACAGTGTTCCCATTTACTCCACTCGCAGTTTTCCCTATTATTGTCCTCTCACATGCTATATTTATCACAATTAATGAGCCAATACTCATACATTATTATTAACTAAAGCAGATCATTGACTCAGATTTCCTTAGGTTTCATCTAATGTCCTTCTGTTCCAGGACCGCATCTGGGACACTACGTTACACTTAGTCATCATGGCACTTAAGGTTCTTCTCGGCTGTGACAGTGTCTCAGTCCGTTGTGCTGTTATAACAAAATCCCTAAGACTGAGTAATTTAAAAATAACAGAAATTTATTTCTTATGGCTCTTGAGGCTGGGAGGGCCAAACTCAAGGTGCTGGCAGATTCAGTGTCTGGTGAAGGTTTTCTGCTTCCAAAGTAGCACCTTCTTGCTGTGTCCCCCAGAGAAGACAATCACTGTGTCCGCACATGGCAGAAGGAAAAAAGAGGCAAAAGCACCCAGCTACTTTCCTCCAGCCTTTTTATAAAGGCACTAATCCCATATGTGAGGGCAGAGCCCTTATGACTTAATCACTTCCCCAAAGGTCCCATCTCTTAATATCACCACCTTGACGATTAAGTTTAAATATACATTTTGGAGGGTCACATACGCTCAAACCATAGCAGACAGTTTCCCAGACTTCCCATGTTTTTGATGACCTTGGCAGTGAGGAATACTAGTCAGGTGTTTTGCAGACTGTTCCCTAGTTGGGATTTGTTTGATGTTTTTCTCATGTTGAAACTGGGGTTAAGTGTTCTGGGGAGGAAGACCAGAGAGGTAAAGTGCCCTTTTTGTCATACCATCTCAAGGGCACACGCTAGTAACACGATTCATCGCTGTTGATATTAATCTCCAGTGCTTGTCGGACATTGCGTTTGTCAGGTTTCCCAACTGTAAAGTTCCTCTTCCCCTCCACCCGCTCTTCATGCTGTATTCTTTGGAAAGAAGTTATTCCGTACAGCCTATGCCGAAGGAGAGAAATTAGCATTGTAGGGAGAGGCAGGTTTGTCGATCTTTTAAACCATCTTTAAAATTTGGGCTTATGGGGCAACAGGATATCATTTAAGGATTTTAAGCAAAGAGATGGTAAGAGGAATGCCCTTGATTAGCATCCAGCTATAGGGCAGGGATCAGCAAACTTTTTCTGCGAAGTACCACACAGAAGATACTTTAGAGCTTTGTGGGACATAAGGCGTCTGTACAACTGCTCAACTCTACCATTGTAGCGTGGAAGCAGTCATGAACAAGACGTAAATGAATGAGCATGGATATATTTTCAACAAAACTTTATTTATAAAAGCAGGTAGTGGGATAGATTTGGCCCATGTGCCTAAGTTTGCTAACCACTGATATAGAAGTAATAAAACAGAGAGAGAGAGAGCGAGAGAGAGAGAGAGGGGAGAGTGACTTAACTCAGTTGCTTTAACTTAGTTAATTAATGAGACAGAAAGGGTTTTTTGTCATTGTTTTAATTCTTTTTCGTCATTGTTTTAATTCTTTTTCTTTCTTATAACTAAGTCTGAAAAGACTAGCATTAAAAAGGTTGGGACTGTGTTTGTAATTTTTTCTTTATTTCTTATACTGACAGGTTTAAAACGGGGGAGATCTTGCCTTCTTCATCTCAGCCTCGCTGTCCCCTGTCACCCAAGTAACACCTCTCCCTGCTGCCAGAATGGCTACTTCTGCCACGGGGCAGACCAATTATTTCCTAAATGGTTTGTATTCACCTACACTTCAAATGCACGGCTTTGGGGGGGGAGTCATAGTGTCTGGTACTCCTACTCCCCCGTCCATAAGGCAAGCAACACATCAGTCTGCTCAATTAAAGGGCCGTGACTACAAAGCGGCTGTATTTCACGTCTATTGCCACTCTGCCCAGACGCTATTCAAATTCCTGACTTTGAGCGTCCTTTTCTGCTTAGCTAGGTACTTTATCCTAGTTTAAAAATAAATTACAAAAAGCATCAACTATATTCCTTAAGTAAATCTTCCCCTATGCACTCATGTCAATATTTTATAAAAAATGTTTTGAAATAATCCCTCACTCTTTCTCTCTTTTCTTTCTCAAGTTTCATTTTTAAATTGCCACGGAGGCCTTTGAGTGTTAGGATGATAGTCAGATCTGGGCAAAAATGGCACAGTTACTGCTAGATACTTCCTCCTAAAAGTCTCCTGGTCTCTCCCAATTCGTTTAGTAAGTAGCAAAATGATGGTAAACACATCAACAATGATAATGGTTAGCATTTATTGAGTGCTCACTTAGCACTTTTCTTGAAATATCTCATTTAATTCTCACAACAGGCCTATCAGGGAGTTACTATTAAAACCCCTGTTTTATAACTAAGAAGAATAAGGCTTTGGCAGAGTCAGGCCGTGGTCCCTGGGCCTCGGGCTCCAACACTCGTGCCGCATTCTGTGGCCAGCACCACCCCACACTCCGACACCGCATGCTCTCCTGTCCTGTGTGGCTCACCCACCGGGTAACCTATTCAAATATTTGTTGATGGGGTAGTTAGATAATAATCACACGAGTGAAACTTTGTTTCTATATCATACCCTTCAGGGTTACACACATCCCAAACAGATAAAGCAGGTTAAAAGAGAAATAAAAAAAACTGAAACTGGGACCTCAATCCAGGCCTTTTGATGCCAGGTAAAATGCTCTTTCCAGCTACCATTAGTCCTGACTTAGAAATTCTTTTTCCCCAGGTAATTTGATGCCTTCCCATGATTAAAATACAATGATTTGAGAGAGCCCTTGAGAGTGAGTCTAAGGGTAGGCCCAGGGATAAATCCCTGGGGTAAGCGTTTGGGGTTAAGGAAGCCTTCTGCACCCCAGACCACCGTGCCTGCTTATATAAAGAGCTGATCCTAGTTTTGAAACCAAAATTAATACACAGCCTGAATATTTCCAAAGGAAATATCTAGAAATATTTTTATGTATCAATTTACATGTAAATTATATCATCATATTATGTACCTGTTCTGTCTAAAAATTTCTTTCTGGAACCTTTAAAAAGTTGTGCCATGAAACTAAAAGGGATAGACAAATTAAAACCATCTAATTATAAGTAGTAAAAAAATACATGTAACACTTAAGTTAGAACTGTCATGATCATTCCACAGGATGAGATGGACCCACACCCAAAATTTGGTTTGGACGTCAAGACTGATGGTGCCACGTGTACAACAGACAAGGTAGGAGAAGGTTTATCACGGACAGAGCGAGGCTTCCTGGGGAGCAGAGCAGCCTCCCCAACAGGTCTTCAGTGCCTTAGAGAGTGGGGAGGGGCCACCGGCGTGGGCTGTGATGAAAGGGAAGGGGTGGGGCTGGGACAGGGGCTTCCTGTCACAGGTGGAGACGTACATGGCTTGAACTTCCCATCAGGGCAATGTGACGCAGCAGACAAGCTTTCAGGAGCTTGCTCAGTTGTAGGGCAAAAAAGGGAGGAGGAGGAGTGGGTCTGGAAAGCTGTCAGTGGTCAAATGGCAAAAATGGAGGCAGACTCTTTAATATAAACCTCCTCTGCATCCTGTTTATTTCCTTTAGAACACTAGTGGGAATGCGTCATCATACCTTTGTCTCCTTGCTTTCTTTCTCTCTCTCCCCCTCCCCATTGAATTGTAAACTCCTTGGGACCGTTGCTTTATCAGTTTTGTTCACCACTAGATACCTAGAACTGATCATAACACCGGGCACACAGCAGGTCATCAAAAGCAGTCATTGGTTAATGCGGTTACGGGCAGCTCTGGGCTAGTTGCTGAGTATCCAGAGAGAAAAAGTCACGGGTTTCCACTGAAGGCCCCATGTTTTCTACATGATCTTAACCACAAGGTTAAATGGTTTAGCCAAAGTTATGTGGCCAGGAGACAGTAGAAAAAGATGAGCAAATAAGCAAATGGTAGTATAATACGACAAGCGCTATAAAAAGGTACGTTTCCTTCCTTTGTGAGGTCACAGGTAGAGTACTTACCTCGTCTCAGACACCCTGGTCCTGCACCACAAGGGAAGCAGACGTGTGATTTGTGCATGATGCAGGCCTCGGCGGGCGGATTGCAGAGCCGAGCACAACTCTGTGTTTGACATCTCTTTATACAGGGAAAGCAAACTGGCAAACGCACAGACTCCAGGCTCCATGCGAGCCGCCCAGGGATTTCTGAAACTCTGTAAAGCCTTTTCCTCTTTCCCCCC
Organism: Eulemur rufifrons; assembly: GCF_041146395.1. Classification (NCBI taxonomy): domain Eukaryota; kingdom Metazoa; phylum Chordata; class Mammalia; order Primates; family Lemuridae; genus Eulemur; species Eulemur rufifrons. Next base: position 44,051,837 of record NC_091002.1, read on the forward strand.
ATCATTCCCCACAACCTCTTACGAGACACCTACTGCAAAATAGTAGGTGTGAAACAGTACAGCAATCCAGAAAGAAAAAAGAGAAAATGCTGACACAATCAGATTTTTATGTTAAATTGTATTTTTTTAAGTGACTCTCATCATTTCTCGAGGCCCATTTTAATCTCCGTTTAAACCTGCCCCACACAGCAGCTTTATATAAACAGGTGTTCTCTGGAATGCTCGTTCCACATAAGCTCTGTAAGGACGTGGATTCATTGGTGAAATAAATTTGGGGGACTGCTGTGTATTCTGCTCTCTCTTGGAGAGTCATAATGTTCCTAGCACATCGCAGGCCCTGGGATGCTCTGCATTTTCACGACCACTGAATACTTTCATGGAACACTTAGTAAATTCTAGAGAAACAGCATTTGCAGAACATGCTCTGGGAAATACCAGAGTGAAGGATGAGGTCTAGGCCGTTGAAGGTAGGCTATCCGTCTGTCCGACTCCAGCACTCCCTGGCCTTCCCTTTCTTCCGCCTGTGTCCTTGAGTTGGTCGTGAATTCCTAGTACACGAAATTCCATCTTATGCCTCTGATGCTAGCTCATGGCTGTCTCTTCTGCCTTCCAGCCACATAACCTCGGCTATGTCACTCAGTCTCATGGGGGCTTCTGTAGGCTTATCTGTAAAGTGAACAGTAAGAAACTTTCCTTTTCCATCTTTAACCCAGCATGAGATTTCTTTTCCCCACTGGTCCTTCTGTGAATTACTTCTTTTCTCTAAACCTCACTTTGTTTGTCTGCAAAATGGGGAGAATAACAGAACATACTTCATAGGATTCCACAAGAAGTCATTGGAATAAGGAAGGTGAACACTTGTTAGTACCGTGTTATCAATATGTGCCTTAACGAAATTTAAGAACAAGCCCTATCTGCCACTTAAAAGAAAAGTATTCCAGACTTACCTAGTGTTGGTCTTCCTTGAGAATGATATAGCCTGTGTGCTCTTCAGCTCTGAAAATCTTTGACTGATGTAAGAGCAACCCTTGAGGTATTCTTAACAGTGTAGTTCAAAGAACATTAATGTGCTCCAAGGCCAAATAAAGGGGAGCTCGATTAGTATAAACTTAATTTTTAAACACCCTAAATAAATATGCATTTTCCCCAAGGGCAGAGAGTCAACTCTCATCAGACTCTCGAAGGGCAGAGTGTGTCAGGGCATACATTATGGTTTCCCAGAAAATTGGATAGAGAGCCTAAGGCACCGTTAAGTGATGTGACTTTGAAAATGATGTTTGTATGGAAGAGACTTTAACAGTACAATGTGGTTTTCCTCCATGATCTCAGTTGACGCACAAAGAGACAGGTGAGGACATGGAAGGGCTATTAGCAGTAATTACCTTTGCATGTCTCTCAATTCAGCACGTCCAAAGCCAAGCCTGCTGTCTTACGGTTGCAAACTGGACCCTCTTCCTCTCTGGGTTGGACTCCACTATCCAACCGAGACCAGGCCTGGACCACGCCTGGAGTCACCCTCACTGCTCTTCCACCTTTACTTCTTACTTTCAACCAGCCTTCAAACTCTCTTGAATGAATCCAACTCTAACATCTCTACCACTCTAACCTTCTTCCCTGAACTTCCTTTTGAACTTTCCTCCCTTAGTTCCGTGGAATTCCATCCTATAAACTGCTCAGGCCCCAAACCTCAGAGTCAACCCTGATTCCATCCTTTCTCCCATGCTCGTGTCTAATCCATCAGCAAGACCTGAAACTCTCTATCTGCAAAATCTGTGCAGAATCTAACTACCGAACCTCCCATCCACCACTCCCAGCTGAGTCCAGAGCTCTGTCTTCTCCAGCCTGGATCTTTTTTCAGCAACTTCTCTGGTCTCCAGCTTGCTGCTCACTTTCCTATAGAGCAGGGTTTCTCAACTGTGGCACAATTGGCATTTGGATACACATAATCCTTCATTGCGGAGGACTGCCCTGGGCATTGTAAGATGCTTAGCAGTATCCCTGGCCTCTACTCAGGAGATGCCAAGACCACCCACTTCCCCACCAGCTGTGGCACTGAAAACCCCACAGGAGCTCCCCTCATCTCGCAGAGGAAAGTGCTGAAGTCACCCCACTCTTGGGCCTGCCATTGCTGTTCTGACCTCACCCTCTACCTCTGTCTGCCTCACTTGTTCTGCTTCAGCAATACTAGGACATGGGGCGTGTTCCTACCTGCAAGTCTTTGCACTTGCTGCTTCCTCCATCTGGAGAAACCTTTCCCCAGATACCCACTTGGTTCATTCTCTCATCTCCTTAAGGTGGCACCTCCGTGTATTCCTATAAAGCTATATGTGACACCCAGCAAATTTATGCTTTAAAATAACATTTGATGACTTGGGTATATGTTTCCAAAATACTGTCAGATAACAAAGGATAATTTGGAAAAAGTATTTACTATGATCCCCATTTTGCTAAAAGGAGCATCCTATGCATATTTACACACATATGACTGCTCATAAATAGAGCAAAAACTCACCAGAAGGACAGACACACAAATGTCAACTGCATTTATCTCCGTGTAGAAGCTGTGTAAGCAATTTGTTTACTGACTACTTTGCTATATTGTCCAAATTTCTGTTATGAAGATATTTTATTTTTATAATTAAACAAAAACAATAAACACCATTTTAAAAAGGGAGCAGTATTATAATCCTAAATGTCTCCGAGATCCAAAGACCAACAGGGAAAATAGAGCAAAGTAGAATATGGTCAATTTGGGTGTACCGTGGCCTTGGAACACTGCTAATGAAAATCAAGGGCATCTATTAAGATCCTTTAAGTGAGGGAGAGAAAGCGGGAGAGAACTGAATTAAATGACCTGGAATGTTTACATTTATGGGGACCTTGGCAATCACGGACTATGGCACCCTCTTTTTTAATAAAGTAGGAGCTCTAGAGAAATCAACTAACCCAAAGTCACATGGTTAAATAGTGGCAGACACGGGATTGTCCAATTATTTTTTCATCAAACATTTATTAAGCTTCCACTATATGCTGGGCGCTAGGGGTGTAGTGGTGAAAGATAACTATCATCCCTGCTCCTGAGTGCGAAGGGAGGAAATGCGAATGCACATCCGAATACTATAGGAATGTGCTACCCGGCACCAAAGCCAGTGGCCACATGTGGCTATTCCAGCACTTGAAGTTTGGCTGGTTTGAATTGGGACATGCTGTGAGTATAAAACATTCACTGGAATTACATCAAGGACGTAAAATATCCCATTAATATTTTTCATATTGATTATATGTCAAAATGATATTACTTTGGATATATTCAGTTAGATTAAAAAAATCATTGAAATTAGTTTCACCTGTTTCTTTTTACCTTTTTTTTTTTGAAACATGGCTATGGAAGAATCTCAAATTACAAACGTGGCTTGTGTTCTGTTTCTGTTGGACAGAGCTGCATGCGGACCATCATGCCAACTTGATGGGATGCTGAAAATGAGAGCAGAGGGTTAGGAGGTTCAGACAAAGTTCCTTGCTCAGTGTTGGGGACCGAGGGAGCCTATGAAAGGAAGTGACGTATAAACCGTGGCCTGCATCGTAAGGGAGATTTAGGCCAAGAACAGGGTGAGAGTAGCATAGGAGAAGGGAATCAAAGGCAAAACCAAATATTTAGAGCAGACCACTATTTGCTAAGTAAGACTCTTGCATGATTTCCTTTTTTTTTTATTAAGTAGCAAGTTGTGATCCTTTTTTTAAAAAAAATAAAAGTAGATTTCCTTGCAGATGGAAGACTTTGACAGCCCCTGAATTCCAGGCCTGGGAGTGGATGTGTGGACTTCAGGGACTCCAACGTCACCAACATCATCCTCCCTCCTCTAATATCTTATTACGGGATAAGCTCATTTCAGAGAAGGGTAAATTCTGCCTGGACTAGAGAAAAATAATGACATCGAATTAGCTAGATAGATGGCAATGAGTAATCCGCATGAAATTCTTAAATTTGGACTGGGAAGGGAGGTTCAGCATTGGTTAGAGTGCCTCTGATTATGCAATTTATTCTCAGCCAAGAAAATGAATGTGCTCTGTAAAATATTTCTGGAATAACCTTTTAGTGAAAAACAATAGAAATTTTAAGACAGATTAAGGTTTAGTGTCGCAGAAGATTATAGTGTGAACAGACTGTCCTCAGAGGGGTCTGTTTAACTGTTGACAAGCTGGGGGAGGGGAGAACTGTAAGGATATTTGACATGAAAAATGTGAATTCGCTCTCTGAGTGTTTACTAGCATTCACAAGTAGCAGGAAATGAGCCGTGAAATGTATTGTCAAACATTCAGTGTTCAAAATATAATGCATTACTTTAAGTTGGGCTTTTTGCTTCCCGAGGTCCTCATTCTCAATTTGTCCACCTCTAGGATAGATGAGGTGGCCTTTAATCGTGCCCCTCCCAAACCGTAATGGTGAGCTGTGGCAGAAATGGGGAGCTGGCTTTCCAAAAGCCATTTACAATCCCCTTTTGCTTTGCCTCCCTGGATTATGGAGGCTTGGGAAACACAGATGTGTGCCCCCTGCAGTAAGCAGTCGTCACTGACTTGCTTTTGCTCGTGGAGATTTGGGCATTAGTCTCTAGGGAGAATGTTCTTCCCAAGTACACGCAAAGCTCTTCTAAAAGAGAACACCCTGCCCTTCTTCCTTCCTCCTCCTTCTGCCTGAATTCGAGAGGCAGGGGTGATATTAGGCTGCTAGCCCAGACGTGGCGGCGGCGGAAGGGAAAGTTGTGAAAATGCTGAAATACTTACATGTTGGTCAGTAAAGAGCAACTTTCCTGAGTTCTTCGAAATGCCCTTCTTTGTCCTAGGACCTTGCTCAAGCCCACCCGGCCTCCCTCTGATTCTAAAGCAAAAACTCCTGGAATACAGGGCCTCCAGGTTTGTACCATTTGTTCAGTGTTTTTGGAGGTCGCCCTGCTGGAAGTGAAGCATGAGGTCTCAAGCTATTGATACACACAAGGACGGGGAATAGAATGTTAGAAGCCTGTTTCACCGTGACTTGGCAAAGCCACAGTGCCAGCCCAAGGCTTATTTCTGCATGACATAAGCCACTGTGGTATGGTTTCCCCTCACCCCACTTCTCACATCTGGAAAACATACCGTGAGGTTTGATATGTGATCCAGAACGTCCTGCACCACAGCCTGGCTCACACACACCTGATGGGTGAGCATTTCTTTACTGTTTCTGTTGTGGATTTTTCCCTTTGATCTCACTGTCCTTTCTTTGGGGTCTTCACCTTTAAGATCCAGCCTTCTCTGATCACCTCCAAATGTGCTCTGTTGTTCAGAAAATATTTATTAGAGGAATAAACAAATGAATAAAGCAAACCAAAGAGATTAAAGGGAAGGAACACAGAGAGATTTTTCTATTTTACACGTTTAGCTTTTGTAATCCAGCTTTCCTCCTTTAATTGGAGACTAGGATATTTTATTTTTCCTTTTCCCTCTTTTCCTTCCTCCCTTACTCTTTTCTTCATTAGCTTATTCATGTAATTAATATTTATGGAGCAGCTAGTGTGGTGGGTGTTAGAATATGCTCTGAGGATGCAGTGCTTTTTGAATTGAACATGGTTCTTACTTTCACAGAGCTTACATTCTAGTGAGGGCACAGGAAGACAGAGAAAAATCAATCATAATTCTCAGCTTGTGACAAATGTTATGAAGAATAAAAATAAAGTGGTGTCAAGGGATACAAAGTGATAGAGCTGCCTTTCGAGATGGGATGGCCAAGTCCACCCTCGAAAGAGGCAACATTTCATCAGAGATTTGAATAAATGAAAATACAAGTCATGCAAGGGCTGAAGGGAAGAGTAGTTCTGGCAAAGGGACCAGCACATACTAGAGACTTGGGGTGTGGACACATCTAGCCACAAGGAGAAGAGCCGTGAGATCAAAGCAGAGGAAAGGAGGGAGAAGATGGATTTGGAGAGATAGTCAAGGACTTCCCTCTTGTCTTCTCTTCCCATCTGTTATCATTCTTGTTGCACAATAAAATTTCTAGCAAAGAATAAGACTGCAGGTAAACTCAGAGGCCACACTGGTCATGTTTCAAGTTCTCTAGCTCCTTCTCCTGGGTTCGGCTTTTTGGGTTGCCATAAGTACTTTGCAGGCTCAGACTCTTTGTTCCAAATTCAAAGAGTCTGCAAGACTTCTCTGGACATCTTATGGGCAATCATGCCTGTTTCCTCTAGAGTCTACTCCTATTTCATGACCATCCTTCATGACATCTCATTACTGACCCTGTCTCATTTTGAGGTCCTATTTTTGGTTTTATTAGTTAGAGCACCAGTTGCAAGCAACAGAAATTATTCAAGCTATTGTAGGAAATAAAGAGATGAGTTTACTGGAAGCATATAGGATAGTGTGTTTGGAGTCCGGTTCCTGGCCATAAACGTATGTGTGCTATTTCACACCTGACCACAGGCAATTACAGAGGCTTTACCTGGCAGCCTCATGGGGAAAGGCCACCCTCCCCCACAGGCATGGAGCACAGCCAGTGCACTGTGGTCTCCGAGAGGAGTTACTGTCAAGGACTCAGGCCCCCTGGCCGCCACGCTCTTATGCACAGCTACATTCCCGGCCCAGATGCCTGTAATTGGAGGTCTCTTTATCAGGGGCCTTTGGCAGAGGCCTTCCTTAGGCAGCTCTGCCAAGATCACCTTATCAAGGAGAAGAAGGGGAGAGCCTTGAAAATATTTTTCTCTACTCTGACTCAGCACTGAGCATTGTGCACTCATGGCCCTCCCTGTTTCCCTCTTCCCAGCTCCAGGTCTGTTAAACTGCAGGTGTCTTTTGTTCTGGGCTCCCTCGGCAGGGGGACAATCCCCCCACCTCTGTGTGGACCCACGAGACCCCCAAACAATGCTGATTCCTGGGGGAAGTGGGATCTGGTTTAGTCTGTCTCTTGTGGTCAGAGAATGGTTAAAGGTTTGACTGTTTTGTTCATCTTGGCTTCTTGTCTTAATGGGATATCCTGATGCCGGGCAGCTCGGCTCTCTGGAACTCAGTTGAGATCCTGACGGCCTGGCGGAGTTCTGAGACAAGCATCCACCTGAGACTCAGAAGACAGAAGTGCCCGGAAGGCCGCCATTTGCTTCCCAGTCCTCTTGGCTGCCTTGAACAAACGTGTTTAGTTACAGTATCATACCATACTTTGTTCCTAAGTCCAGATTCCTTAGTGACAAAAAACATGTTGGGTGAGATGACCACTTCTGTTTGGATCAGCTGTGGCCAAGGACTGGGGGAGAAGGTCCCTCCGTTTAGTGTACAACAGCCAGGAAGTTAGTTTTCAAATGTAAAACAGACTATTTCACTCTGAAATGATTAAGATTCTCCAGTGTCTTTTCATTGCATTTATTAAAAAATTCAAATTCCTTTCCATGTCCCCAAGAACCTTGCCTGCTGACCCAGTCCTTCAGCTCTCTCCTGCCCACCTTACCCCCCACCTCTTCCATGTCATTTTCAGCCCTGGTGGCCTTATTGTCTGTCACTTGACCCAAGCCGGTCTCGCTCGCAGCTCAGAGCCTTCGCACTGACTGTTTGCCTTGCATGAAACATGCTGCCATGTGATCTTGGCATTGTTGGTCTCTTCTTGTAATTCACATCTCCGCTCCTGTGAATGTCCCCTCCTGGACAGGCTACTCCTGATCAGCCACTTGAAAGGAGCCCCCCCTTTCCTCATCTCCCAACTCCTCTGTGTCATATGATCTTAAAAAAATTCTCATTTATTTTGCTTTTGTACTTAGCATCTCTCACACTTCCCTGACCCTCACCACCCATGAGAGAACTTCAGCTCCACGAGGGCAGGGATTTGGGTTTGTGATGCTCCTTGCTGGATCCTGGTGCCCAGAACTGTGTCCGACACAAACTATGTGCTTAATAAATGCACATTGAATGAATAATTGTTTGCTGGAGCCCCACCCTGCCCAGGAGGGTCGGTGGAGGGCCAGTGCCCAGAGAAAGAAGTCATCTGTTCTGGGATGGGGAGACACCACATTGGTGGAAGGCAGGTGTCAATGACATTGGACACCATTAACTATGTTAGTATTTCTAAAAGGACTGATAACAAGTAGAGTCCAGGAAAATGAACAAATGTTCTTTGAGAAAACTGGAGATACAGGATTTATCTTGACACCATTCCCCTACCAGCCTGGAGACCTTCATTTGCTGATAGGTCATTTACATGCAAAGTTGAAAGCTGTTAAGTATCCCACAATTAGTCACTCTGGTCTAGTTTACTGAGCCAGAAGCTCCCTTGAAACATGACTCCTCTCTCCCTCCCATCCCCATCAAAAGATCAGTTATTCACAGAAATGGTAATATTTTTACAGCCATCACTTTTTCTGGTACCGACTGAAATGGTTTGTTAAGTGAGTTTAGCAAAATCCATGATTAAATTGGATTAGATGAGATGGCTTGGTTGGGTGAGAGTCTGACTAGATAAACTGAAATACCAGGTTTTAATAATCATTTGTAATTTCTTCATGGACATATGAAAAACATTCTACTGACTCTCTTTCTATAGAAGCTGGATGCATTGCTGAATTCTGTCAGCTTTTCACTAAGTAACTAGAAAATATCCATCAAAAATACAAATATAATATTTTGGGGGATATATATGTATTTCACATATACCACATGGAAATACATTATGCAATATACAGCCATCCTTGGTATCTGTGGAGGACTGATTCCATGACCACTCTTGGAGTCCAAAAAACTCAAGAAAGCTCAAGTCCCTGCTATAAAATGACATAGTATGCATATAACCCAGGCACATCCCCCATATACTTTAAATCATCTCTAGATTACTGCTAATACCTATTATAATGTAAATGCTATGTAAGTAGTTGTTATACTGCATTGTTTAGGGAATAATGAAAATTTTTTAAAGAAACTGTACATGTTCAATAAAGACCCAATTTTTTTCCAAATATTTTTAATTCTAAGTTGATTGGATCCACAGATGCAACCAACTAGGTCCACAGCTAGATGCCTGGGTTCGAGTTGGTTGGACCCACAGATAGGAGGGCTGACTATATACATATGCACTATATACATATGCACACCAACTATTCATAACTCTACATCTTACATTCCCATCCTCATGAAGGATTTCTCTTCTGTGCGTGGAAATTAGTAAGGGTTTCACCTACATTTTACCAGTCATTATTTATGGTCCCATATTGTAAATATCTCATGTGCATAAGTGATTTGTGCTTCATGTTAAGGATGCCACCAACTGCCAACCACTTCAGGGGTGATGGCACCCCCATTTGCTAAGCAGATTTTATACTCATTGACCCCTAAAAGTAAGCTCTTCCCTAAATCATTGCCCTGCTATTGAGGTGGGTATTTTGGGGATGGAGCAGAAGGCTTAGTGGACTGGCACACCCCCATCTTTCCTGTGTGAGGGAAATACATGCTCTTGGGCTACTATTCTTCTGCTCTTTGAGGAATTACAAAGTTAGGAATGGAAAACAAATGAAATATAACCTCGTGATAATAATATCCTGTGTCAGTACATGCTTTTTGATTCCCAAGATTTTCCTATGTATGAATTGATTTGATCCTCATAAAAACCTTGTGATGGAGGCAGAGCATAATTTTTCTTTTACAGGTGTATAAGAGAGAGTCAGAGAAGCCAAGTGATTTTCTTAAAGTCACACAGCTAGTAAGTTACAGAGCCAGGAAGAGAAACTCAATCTTTTATAAGATCCTCCAGCAAATTTTTCACTATACTCTTCATGATGTTTTTTGTTTAAGCAAAAGGCATATCACTAATTGGAAATTTGCTAGCTTAGTAACATATTCTGAAACCTGATGAAGTAGTTTGTCATAATGGGGTGCAGAGTTTTAGCTTCTAGGGGTCATCTGGCGCCACCTGCTTCATGGAAGTCTCAAAGGCCAGGTAGGAACCAAGGAGATGCAGTCTGCCCATTGTCTTTCCTCTGAGAGGGATGGCAGCACCAAAATCAAGTTATAAATGAAAAACAAAACATTGGCTTGCATCTCGTCTTGATTCTATATGGATCTTTGCACAACCCAACAGACGGCATGACTCGACCACGTCCCCTCCTGTGTGTTATCCATCAGCAAGCGCCCTTGCCTCTCTTCAATGGGACCCTGTTTCTACTATGACAATGCGTTTCCTGCTCTTTCTCACGAGGCTGCTGGCATACAGGGGCATCAGTGTGTAGCCAGCTCCCAAACACCCAGGTGCGCCTGGCTTTCCTTGTTGCCAGAGTCTCATATATTTCTTTCCTGCGCAGAGACAAACATCCACCTTGGGAAATGGAGCTCAATGTGAAGTTAGGGAAACATGCGAAGGAGGAGCAAGAACCAGGAGCCAGGAGAGCAGAATTCTTTGAGGGCCCAAGTAGCGACCAGTACAATTTTAAGCACTTTAAAAAAATCCATGTCAACTGGATATCAGAAATGAATTTTAAAAACCTCACACTGCCCAGGGCTGCCAATAGCAAAGAGTCCCTCAGGGCCAAAGCAGTTTAGCCTACAGTGCTCCCTGAGCTAAGAAAATCAAGTGTCTAAATCCATATCTTCACCTTCCCTAAAAATGGAAGGATACGTAAGCCAATTTCTATTTTTGGTCAATCCACCGAAGTCAGCCAAATATGAGCTCCAGTTTTAATGTAACATTTCTTCCAACAAAAAAATGGTATCTCTTGTTATCACATGTATTTGAATCTGGAAACATTAATAATATTGAGAATTACTTGTTTGAGGCCTCTCTCTTCCAAAATAAATTTTGGGAAGTAAGGCTCTAGTATTTCCAGAGAGAATTCATTCAAATTACTTTAAAAAGTAAAGTGAGCCATGCTCCTTTAGAATGAAAATGGAAGATGCGAGATAATTGATGTTGAACTTCATCCCTTGGTAGTGTTTTGTTAAGTGACTGCTTCTCGGCCGTTTTCATTCTGATGGGGGGATTGCGAGGTCCCCAATTTCACTTAGGCTCTTCCATGTAGAACAACTTGTGAGAAAGCCTGAGCTTAGCTTGTCCCAGGCAGAGTTCAGATGTGACTAGCTGCGATCAGGTAAGAGGTGAGAGGAAGGGTAGAGTACTGACCTCTCACTTCACGCGGAAAGGAGGGGAATATAAGGTTTTATCCCTGGGTGTGGGGTCGCCTCAAACATGGTCCAGACTCCTGGCCCCTTGTCTTCTCTAGTTTAACTGTTTCCTGACCTTCTTGCCTCATGCCCCTACCACCCCTATCAATTCCTTTTCATCTTTTGCCATATTCCTTTCAGACTGTGCTCTCTGATGCAATTAATCTGATTAGTTAATTGATAACAAAGGTTTGTGAACATTAGCTTTATCATCTGTCCTGCATGCCCTACCCAGGCACGTAGCAGATGCACGTCAAATGATGGGAATGCTTTTGGCCACGGTAATTCACTCAGCAATGAGGACTTTCCACGTTGAACCCATGCTGCCCAACAGACAAGTCAAGGACGTAGTGCCTCATCTCAATCACCTGGTTTATAAATTTTGAAGCTGCTCACTGCTGTCGTGTCCATTCTATTGTGAATTGCTTAATTTCTCAGCATCTACCTTTTGATAACCATAAAAGTCTGGCCAAATCATAAGAATCATCCCATCAGAAAAAGAAAGGCAATAGCCACTTTAATCCAATGAATGACTAATGGTGAAAATTTTAAACCAATTCAAGACTATATTTCTTTAGTGAATATCCAAATATCTATAGTTGCAGAATCCATCTCTCCCTCTACCCCTTTCTCCTTCCTTCCTTCTTTCCTTCCTCTCTTTTTCTACAGAGTCACATCATTTGTGAATCTTCAGCAAGGTGTTCTTATAATTAGAAAAAAGAGTACTGAGACCTAAGGAGTCAGAAGACTTGGGATTTGAAATCAAGGGCCCATGCTTAGGAATCACCCTGGACAAATCATTTAAGCTCTCTGAGTCTCTTTGCTGATTATCCCCAACTTGCAGATAGGGAACCAGTGCTTGAAGAGAGTAAGTGGTTTGCTGAATGTGGCTTAGCTGGTAAGTGGTGGAGTTAGACTTCGAACATAGGCTTCAGGCACCAAACTTTGTCTCTTAATTACTATTCTATATGGAGAATTAAGTGGGGTAATGGATGCCAAAGACCTGGACTCTCAACAAATAGCATTTAGTTTGTGCTGAACCCGATGCCTTCTCCATCTGGTGTGTTTCCAGGCCACCCCTCTTGTTGGTGTTGTCTGAGCATTTTTATTCCTCCCTTGAAAGCCCTCTTGATCAGGTGTGAGCCTCCATCCCAAATGCACTGTCTTCTGGAACGGCCGTAGAGCAAGGGAGATGGAGCCCATGGGACTCTGCAGCCACCCCTTTGTTTCAACTGTGACATTTCCACTTTCGTCTATTTTAACTAGTGGGTTTCCACACAAAGTAACATGAAGAAAGCCATCTTCTGCTTCTCCCGCCCCTCTCATACACACACATATTGGTTATCAATATCTGGTGTTGCTACGCTGGACAGAGGTTAACATTTTGCTACCTGGGAACGAGTCCTTCCTCTCTGCTAACTGAACATATCAGTGGCTCTCACCTTTCTTTTGTTTTTTTGTTTCTCAATTCTTTCTATTACTGAAAGATTGCTTGCATTCTTACGAAGAACAACAACAACAACAACAACAACAAAAAACTCAAAGCCATGCTAAAACAGACAAAAATAATTACCACTTGATTGGCACTCCAGTATTGCCGTGCCTCACTGTTATCATTATTCAATTCCCCTGGCCATCTTGGCACTGGGCATCTCATGAGTAGAAGTGTTTGCTGCCCTGAGGTCTCTTATAAACCCATGAGACAAAGTTCTTGCATTTCAATACATACTTACTCTTCCTTTTGCAAGCTTAACTCTATTCTAAGCCTCTTACTCATCATGTTATTTTTAAACAAGTCAGATTTTCCCCTGTCACATAACAAGAAGTATGGAGGTGAGTGGCCACCCACCCTGGCTCACCTACTCAAGGATATCTGGGGTTGGGGCCAGCGATGGTCCTCCCCTCGTGGGTCTGGGTTTTAAGATGGCGGCCGGAGCTCCGGGTAGCACCTTCACTCAAAGCAGGAGAGGGGGAAGGGGCCTCTCTTACTTATTATCAGTGTAGGTTGTACTGTGCTCCACACTACAGTGGACATACTTTATATTCCCTCGTTGCAGCTGACAGACTTTGCCATGAGTATATGTGTCCCTTGGTGTAGCAAAGGTAAATTTTACACATCGATCAATATTTAGCAATCTATTCATGCCCCAGAACATCACTGCTTATATTGCAGTGGTATTTCTTATTGTCCCGAAAGTGGAATGATATATGTGACTTACTCCAAAAACAAAACAAACAAACAAGAGTCAAGGGAAAGCCAGGCAGGTCTGGGGATGCATCCTAGGTTTGAAAGTCTTTGCATGAGCCGGCCCCTGTCGACGACTCTGATCTTAATGCTTATTTTCCCTGTAGTTCAGTGCCATTTTGTCACACTGGACTGCTTCCTGCCCAAGCTTGTTCCTAGGTACATAGAGTCTTTATACCTGCCATTCCCCTTGCCTGAACTGTGCTTCCGTGACTGTAACATGATTGGCACTCCAGCATTCGTTCTCAGCTCGAATGTCACTTCCTCATGGAAACCCTCTGTGATGACACCGTCTATATTTGCCCACCCCTAACTCACTCCCAGTCACACAGCTTTGGTTCATTGCTTCAATTCACCACCTGAATTTTCTTTTTTGCTTGTTTTCTCTCTGTCATTCCTACTAGAATCTAAGGTCTACAACTGCTGGAACAGTGTCTGTCCCTTCACTTCTCACTTCAAGCACTTAGATGAGCACTGAAACATGTGTTAAATGCATGAGAAAATGAAGAAACAATTGCCATCGGGGAGATACCTGAGGTTTTAGGTGATTTCAGGGAAGGTGGGTGACTTATTGAAGAGCAGAATTTATTTATTAAAACATATATCATACCCACAGGCCACAGCAATGTGACGAAGGTCTTAGGTTAACCCACTGCTCCATGTATGCGGGTCAGGACGTGCATAATATGATCTCCTTTGCAGAGGTGGGTGGTGCAAGCCTATTATTTCAGGGTCCTTGATGCAGCCATTTGAGCTGTTCTTGGCAGCTATTTTATGCATTCATGATTTAGGACAGAATGACAAAGCCATTTATATATAAAGAAAAAAAATCCTCCAATGCTCTTCAGTGTATTGTCTTCCAAGAGAACCCTTAGTTCTCACTACCTGCCAAACAAGAGCGAGTGCCAAAGAGATGTAGAAATAAAAGACTCAAAAGAACTTCTAGAAAGAAAGGATTAGAATGGAGTAGCATTTCCTGATTGCAGCACTGCAGGCACAAGCTTTTGGCTACTTTGTACTTTGCGATGAAGACAAAACAGGGACCAAACAAAGATGCTGTGATTCATTGAAAACACAAATAAAATAGCAAGTCATTTCACCCAGAGTGGATGATCTGACAGAGTGATAGCTCTCTAATCAGAGGATTTTTAAGCATTTCCCACAGGCCGAATGAGCTCCTCACAGTTTTGTTACCTGAGCAGTTGTCCATTTACGAGTCCCTTTCCACGAAGAATATGTTCTCTGTTTCCCTGCCAACATGCCAGCAGCAAGGCAACGTGCCCCCTGTGTTGGAGCAAAAGCGAAGATTACTCGCCGTTTTGGCAAGCGCAGAGCTATTGTCTGCATGCAGGAGCTTACTAGCTCACTGGCCTTCCTGTTTTAAAATGATCGAGCCACAGGTGAGTGGCTTTGCTAGTGTCCACATGTAATAAACAAAACCAAGCAAAACTACACTGGGTGCCTGTATTTCTTTCCCTCACTCTACCCCTTTACTCAATCAATCACCTTTCACCCAGGAGCACTTTACAACAAAAGAATGTTTTCAACAAAAGCAATAACAGCATGTAATAAAAATGGACCTAAAAATGTAACAGGTTAGCTTACATTAAAGGGAAAAGTTTAAAGGGAAAGTAAAACGAAACCCAAACCAAGTCTAATGCCCCTCTGAGGTCCAGGGCACAGCATTCCAAAGGCAAGAGCATTTCTTAGATAGAAGACCCAGTAACAGTGATGACATCAAGACATTCGGCGCTTCTTTTATCCCCACACACACACCAAAAACGGGAATAAAAATCGCTCAAGCGAGAGAAAACAAAAGGAAACAACAACCAAAGAAAAGTCACTCCAATATGGTCTCAAGAAAGTTCTTAATGCAATCGGGCAGTGAATGCGTTGCTAGGATGGGAGGCCGTGACCGGTACAGAGAGATGGCAGGTGAGAAGAGCCTTCTTCACAAATCCTCAAACACTGGAGGTCATACGAATCTGAACTTTAAAAGCTCAAAAAACATATACTACTGAGAATGTAATTTTTAACCTTCTTCCAAAGATCTCCATGTGAGATTTTATAGCCTGGGGCAGGAAGGGGAGGAGAAATTATTTTACCAACTGCAGATTCTTCTGGTAATTTGGTGGTGAAAATAAAATGGTTTGTGTACGCTTTTGTTCTCTTAAGAGAAAAAAGAACAAAATTCAATCTCCCACTAAGTGCTAGTGGAAAAAAAATTGGTGAAGGAGGAGGAAAAAGGAGTTTAGAGCATTTTCTTTTCTTAGCCACCTGTTCTCAATTCTCATTTTTCTTCTCAATAAAAACTCCAGTCAGGTTGTATTTTGATGCCTGTCACTCCACATTCGTCGGGTGACAAGACTGTTCTAAACTAATACGTTCAGCTCTGGACGTGTGGCCTGAGCAGGGCGCCAAAATCAGAGAACTGTTCCTGTTGGAAGCGGGGCTCAGAGCCTCGCCCGATGCCGCCCCGTTTCTGTATGCGCCAGTCTTCTTGCATTATTTCACCCGGCAAAGTCAATATAAGAATTAATAATAGCTTTCCAATCTACAAATAAAAGTATGCCACTTTAAATTTTTGGCAGTGAGCTGGCATTTTGTCATTTAATCATTTCACATCATTACACTGCAATATGGAATGTAATGACATGACACTCGTAAATGACAAACACTTGGTCTCTCCTGTACGAGAAGAAATAATGTAATAGGAAGCAAATTATATCCTTAAAGGTTGCCCGAGTTTCACTCCCACAATTTGGGATTAAGACACTGAGCAGATGCAAGGTGAACAAAAGGAGAATCTCTCCTACAGATGTCCTGGGTAAGACACAATGTGGTACGTGAATCAGCTCCCCCCAGAAATGGACAGAACATTCCTCACATTGTAAATGTCCTTTACTTACCAGGGATCCATGCACAGGATTCCTTGTTGTATTGAAGATGAGATGGGGGCAAGAAAAAAAATTGTGGTTGTCAGTCACTATTTTTTGTTTTACAATTCTGTTGTTATTTGCTAAAACATAATCAGCCCCTGCTTAACAATTGTTCAAATTTCACATGATTAAAGGAAGTTTTGCAAAATGGCCACCCCCGTCAATTCTTCTTATCCTTGGAAACCTCCTTCCTCACAGGGCTGCAAACCAGCTTTCCTCTTTCTGTAATAACCTTAAAGGCACCTGGCATTCACATGTCCACCACAAAGCTCATGACTCTCTAACACAAACTCGTTTCTCCACTCTCTGGACAAACGCCACCACCAGTCAGCCCGTAGCATAAGTCAGAAACCTACAAGGCATCCTGAGTCATCTCTGCCTCCTGGCCACCTGCTTCTCCAGCCTTTCTGGGGATTGTGGGAAGGGTATTGGGCACTGGATTAGCAAGGACAGCAACACTTCAGAATGGGAACCAGCTGTAAGTAACCAGCCTGCCCCAACTGGGACCTACAGGTCAAATCCCCTCCCATGAGGACTCTGTCACTTCACCTTCCAAATGACACTCATTCTTCTACCTCTCTCCTTCCTCACTGGACCCTCTGAGTCTAAGCAAGCCTCCTCTCTCATCTGAACAACCACCTCAGCTACTCTCTCCCACTACATCTCACCCCCCTTTCATTCTCCATACTTTGACGGGACATCTCCCGAGATTCAGCCGTGATCTTTCTCCCGGTGCTTGAAGCCCACACACTGGATCTGCCTTAGCCACACTGGGCCTTCTCTGGCCAGCCTCACCCTGTGTCTGCTGTGCTCCAGCCCCACTGCCTTTTCTGGGTTTTTTTTCTCAGTTTCTTTTACTAATTTTATCCCCTCTCTCCTGTAGGCTTTTGTACCTACTGATCCACTTGTCTGAAATATTCCCCCTGCCACTCACCTAGCTGACTCGTGTTCATCTTTCAGGTCTCGGCTTGCGCCATCCCCAGGAGAACATGACATGGGTCATGTTCCTCAGTTGTCACTCTCTTAGGACCTTTGAAGCACATAATCTCAGTTTGTAGATACAGGCTGATGTAGTTATTCAGTTAATGTCGTCTTCCCACCAGACCGTGCGTTCCATGATGGCAGGGACCACGCATTTCGGCTTTAGCTTTGGCAGGCAACCAGCACGCAGCTGCCACTCAGTCAGTCAGTCAACAAATATGTGATGTTTGCTAAAGGAATAAATCAGCAGAGGGCCCGGTGTTTTACCCACAACATTTGGGCAGCACCCATGCTGTGGTGCTTTATAATCCTGTTCTGTAGTTAGAAAACACGATTTGCAGAATAATCCTAAACCGAAAACGGATTCCTCCATCATGCAGAGACATCGAGGTTATGACACGTTCCCCCATCATTCTGTTAGAGAAAGTTCCTGGCTGTCTCAACCCCAAGTTTGTCATTAAAAACTTCACACCAGAGACAAGTGGACTTTAAGAATGAACAGTTACTATTGGCCCTTCATGTGTGACAGGGAGAAATAAGTAATCAATATTTCCATACCCTGAAAGTATAAGGCAATGCTTAAAGAAGGTTACTTGGTGGAAATCCTTCACTGTGTGCTTAATGTGCATCACGGTAACAATTTAGGGCAGTGGTCCTTAACCGAGGGTGATTTTGCACCCCAGGGAATGTTTGATGATTTCTGAAGGCATTTTTGGTTGTCGTGACTGGGTGGGGGTGCTACTGGCATCGCAGGGGAGGCCAGAGATGCTGCAAACCATCCTGCGATGCACAGGACAGCCCATGACAGAGAATTATCTGGCACCAAACGTCAATAGCAATGAGGGTGAGAAACACTAAGTTAGGGCATTTAGAAACCTCCCAGCTCACTTCTAGGGAGCAATAGAGCCCATTTTGGAGGACAGTGTCTGAGGGGGTCCACAGTGGGCATCGTCTGAGGGTGCAGACTTGGCCTCTTCTGATCTGCAGTCTTAGCAGGGCTACAAAAGGGCAGGAGCCACAGGACAGAGACACATTAGGAAAAGGCTGGGGGGCAGAAGAGTGCTTTGTAAATATTAACCCAGCTGCGGACGCCACATGTGTCTTTGAGTTATGACCTGATAAGGGTTTTGAGAGCTTGCCAACCTCATGTTGAAGAAAAACACAGAAAAAATGGAGCTGATGATATCCTTGATGCAATTTCCCTTTAAGCACAGCCTCATAAATACCAACTATAGAGTCCAACTGAACTTATTGGAAATTTCCCAAAAATCTTGGAAAATAGACAAGTGCAGGTGGTAAGATATTTACTGAAATGAACTGTCTGTGAATGAAAAATATGTGAGCAAAATAGATATTTTATCTGTCATTTTATTCACAGAAAGAGATCCATTAAGTTTCTCCATTTCATTCTGCTCCTGTTTGGTGAAAGCACTTTAAACTAGATCTTCATTTTCCTTTTAAAAAATCAGTATAGAAAATAGGGGACTTGGTACCCCCCCCATACCCTGCTGCCAAAAAAAAAAAAAAAAGTAATTTTTTGAAAGCCTTGGAAGCAATTTCTAAAAACACCCAAACATGTCTTGTTACTGATGCTCAATCTTGTAGGTAGAAAGGAAAAAAGAGCGAAATTGCTGGTTAGATAGAGCGTTAAGGTCCTTTTGACCCTTTGTAGGTAAGTAGAGTTGGTCATTGCAAATCCACATTCTTAATAAGCCAGAAAGTCCTGCAGTGGATTAATATCAAATAAAAATCTACAAATATTTACTGAGCAACTTTTATCTGTGAAGTACTCTGCCTAAGCTAATGGAGATTAAAAAATATATATATATGAATAAATCATGGTCTCTGACCTCAAAGAATTTCATTTTATTTTTTAAGAAGGAACATTTACACATAGGAAGTTAAATTGCAATACTATTAATTAAATTTTCTATCTCAGTGCAATTAAATTACCTTTTTCAGCAAAAGAAATGGATGTGCTTAAAATATGTACACACAACATTCAGAGTAAAACCGTTCAAGCCTTCTCACCAAATGTGTTGAGATCCTGGGTGGGCATTTTGGGGGTAGGAGCATTACTAAGTGACAAAGGAAATACATGAAACTTTACTCATGGAGCGATCGATGTCAATTTCTCTGGGGCCGGCATCCACTCTCCAGCAGTGACATACCTCTGGACTGCTCCACAGTCAGTCGTTCATAAATATTTATTGAGTTCCTACTATGACGGAAGCACTGTTCTAGAAGCTGGGAATATTCTGGAGCTGATTTGCAACAGTTTGCAAGAGTGAATTTTGTGCATCTCTCTCCAAGTCTGCATCCTATGAAATCACATTAGCGGCTTGAAATGGGGCAGGTGGGAGTGTTTAGGGAGCTATCAATCATGGCTTTTTTCTTTGTCTTTTCTAAAGAGTTGGTTGTTAACCGTTTACCAGCACACCAATGGGTACTCTGAGAACTAAACAAAGTCCCTGCTCCTATGAAGCTTACATTTTAGAGGGTCATGCAGATAAACAAATAAATATGTTATAAACTATCAGGAAATGCTAAGTGCTGAGAATAAAAGATCAAACAGAGTGAGAGGCTAGCCAGCCACGTGACATGGGTGCCTCTATCTTGTGGTTGATGGAGGCCTCTCGGAGAAGGGGGCATTTGAGCTAAGCGGGGGAAAGGGGGGAAGAAGATCTGAAGTGTGCTCTGTAGAGATGTGTGTTTCCCAGGTCCTCTGTTGACATCAAAGTGGAATCATGACTGAAAAACATTCTAGCGAGACCCCTGAACCAAGAAGCAGCAAACATAGCTATTTTACAGTTACTGACCAGTTTGGCAAAAAGCAAATTGACTTTTGGTATCAGTCACCTGCTTCTGTTGGACAAAGGTCCGGTCAGGAAAAACGACGTCATACTTGCCATGACGAAACATCACCGAATCTGACTAAGCCCCAGTCCTCGAGGGCTGGATCGCAGCATAGACACAAAGGGTCCCCTCATTCCTTCCCTGTTGCCATGGCAGCCCCCAGCTCCCTTCTCTCTCAGAGCGTCTCTCGCCCCCTCTTTGGCTTCAGCCATGGCCAATCTGCCCAGACTCGTGGGGCTCACCTTCCACTGTGAGCCCTTCAAGGACTTTTCTTTTTCCCCATCAGAGACAGTTCTTCCTTTTAAAGTCCAGTTTTACAGATGAGGAAACTGAATGATGAAGCTGTCAAGCAAATTATTCAAGTTTCAAGTTCATCGGTGGAAGAACCGGGACTTGAACTCAAATGTGCCTCATCACAAGTCAGCAGACTCAGTCACTACACTTGGACTTGACTGACTCCATGGTTGGGTTTCTGAAAAGCAGGAGGTGATTTGCAAATGTTTGCATCTAAAGAGCTTTTTAAAGAAATAGTTTGTAACCCAGATGCGAGATGAGTCCTTTCTTGCCCCCCATAAATTGTTTTAAAACTTCCAATTCCAATGGAGGTCCAAGGTCTTCCCCAAGATTTTGACTAATTTTCTAGAGATTAATATTTTGGACCTTTTCTGTACTTTGAGATCCTATTTTCTCAGCTGCTACTTCTTTCCTGGTAACAGAAGTTCATGGAAGGTGAGTCAGTCAAGAGACACTTATGAGAGAATGCATGATATGAACTGATTCATGGAAGTGCTATGAATTCCAATAAAAATGGTTAACATTTAAAAATGTTTGCCACGTATTTGTGTAGCAGGCATGCTATATATACATTAGCTCGGTAAATACAACTCTGTCAGTTAAGTGCTGTAAATCCATTTCACAGTTGAGGATACTGATGTTTAGGAAGGTCATGTATCACCCCTCAGATCAAACATCCAGTATACAGCACAGGTGGGATTCAAACCCAGATCTCTGTTTCCAAAGTCTGTGCTGTTTCCAAGCTGTGCACCAACTCTTCTCAAAGTAATAGGATTTTGAGCATTGAATAGTCACATGAGTTCCTTGACTTTGAATATTAATACTTTGTTCTTTTACCTTCCTCACTGTTTTCCTTCATGGTCTGAATGAAAGCATTCAAGTGAGAATATACTAAGATACTTAATGTTTGGCCTCCTTATAACTTTCTATTTCAAACCATGGTGGCTTTTTGACTGTCCACCTGCCTTGGTCAGAGGAGGCTACTTCCAAATGTGCCTCGAGTGACTGTGGTTTGCTACCAAGGACTGACTTCTATCCAGAGCAAAACAAGAGGCAAAGTTACCCAGCGAGACATTGAGGCTGGTGTGAAAGGCAGTCCCAACTTTAGCACGAGCTTGTTACAAAATCCACTGTACCAGTACTATCATCAGGTTCTTATTTTTCAATCTGGTTGACAAGACTCTTAAAAGAAAATCTTTGCAAAGCAATGAGGACATCAAAAGTTTAGGTACATCATAGCTTCTTCATCCATGAGGCTCGTCACTCTTGCAAACAAGAGAACGGGGTGAGCCTGGTGCGATCTATTCCCAGTGACCCTGCGTTGGCTCCTGATAAGCACTGATTTTTTATACTTGGCCACTGTCATTGCCTGTTCATTCTAGAATATAATTGGGGGCCACAGACTCACTACCATGTAGTTCTTCAGTAGCACTGACCACATTTCAAGTGCTCAGTATCCACCTGTGGCCAGTAATTATCATATTCAATCACACAGACATAGCAACGTTTCTATCTTTGCAAAAAGTTCTATTGGATAGCACTATTCTACAGTGCATCTTTATTTTCCCTTAAAAAGTATCTGGATGTTTAACCAATTCCAAGCTTCTGATATCTTCTTCTTTCCCCTAGATTTCTCAAACATATATAGAGAGAGAGGAAAGGAGGGAAGCAGTATTGCATAGAAGTTAAGACCATGGGCTTTGATGTCAGTCAAACCTGAGTTCAAGGTCTGACTCTGCCTTCTGTTTTGACCTTAGTCATATCTCTTAACCCATCTAAGCTCCACCGTACACACATGTAAGAGAGAGAGAGATAATAATGGCACTTGTCTCACAGGGCAATTGTGAAGATTAAATGAGATATTGCACACAAAGTGTTCAGTCGCAGTCAAGTGCTCAATAACGTATGGCTATTTTTGCTATTGTCAATCATTTTAACTGACCGGTGGGGCCAAGACAAGAATATTCACCCAATAGTCCACAGCGGCCTCTCCTTTCCCAGTTCCTTGGCAGCGAGGCAGGTGATGTGCCTAGTGCCGCTTTGAGGGGTATAACATGTGTCTCTTCCGGACTGCGGAATGCAAACCCCCCCCGCCCCCCACTGTGTAATCCATGTTCTCTTGTTTCCTTTGATGGCCGCTAATAAAGGCCATGGGCTTATGAAGCAACTTGGATCACTGAGTCACAGCAGGGAGTTGCTCGGGAGAGTTGCCTGACCTGCAGAAGACGTTGTGTGAGCAGGGACTGCAAAAACTAAACCACTGCAATTGGGAGATAGTCGTTTTTCTACACTGGAAGGATTGAACTCATCTGAGGCAGTTAGGTTGTCTCCAATGCCGCCTTCATCTATCTAGACCTCCTCAGTTCAACTTACTGAGGCTGGATAAGATTTTGGTATGTAGATTCATGTGTTTTGTATTCTTGGACTTTGTTTTTGTCCTCAACCACACTAGACCAAGAGTTCATCAATCGTCAGAGAAGAGTCGTAAGAGCAGAAGTGCAGAGAATGAGCTTTTTTGAGTTTCAAAATTCTGGACATTTGAATATCTAAAAAACACAATGAAAGAGCCTAAAGTTTATGTCCTATCTGATTTATTGGGGATCAAGGACGAAAAGCTGATTACCTCACTCCCCGCTAGTTCCCGATTCCCCAGGCCTGCAATGAGGAAGAGGAGGAGGTAGCAAAAGAATCGCTCAGGACCCCCAGGAACAGGTTTGAGTTCCAGTTCTGCTGCCTCAACTCTGAGTGACTGCAGGCAAGTTATATGAGCTTTCTGAGTCTCACTTTCCTCAGCTGTAAAATAAAGAATGAGAACATGTCAGAAAATTCTTAAGGTGCTAGATGATGACAGTGTAGACCAGCTCTTGTCAATATACCTTTCAAGAAGGGAAGAAATATTCTATATCTGCGTAGCCACTGGCCACATGTGCCTACTGAAATGTGGCTAGTGCAACTGAGGAACTGATTTTTAATTTTAGTAAATTTTAATTCATTTAAATGGCCACATGTGGCTGGTGGCTACCATCTTGGTCTGCATAGGTGCACACGAAATTTCCCCATCCCTGTGGCTTGGCTCTGCGAATGCTCCGGAACTTGGACACACAATTATAAATCGACTGAGGAACCATGAATTGACTGAGATTGTTTCTTCCAGCCAGCAGCATAAAAGCTTGCTATAAAAATTAATTTGTTATTGAAAAATAACATTTCTTTCACACTTGGTTCCTGAATCCTCTCTAGTGCCTTAAAATGGGGACTTATTTCCTTCTGAGAATGCTCGGGCTCCTGAATGAATTAGACTGCTGGCTTTATTCCTGAGCATCGGGCTCATGCTGGTAACTTTCACACCAGCCAGGAAATTTGTTTGTGAGGCTGAATGACTGGTTGTTAAGGAGAGGGTCACTCCTAGCGATAACATGTGGCTTCATCAGCCCCTGAGCACTGGCATGTGGCCCTCTGCACACACCCACCACCAGGTGCCCAGAGGAGCTCCAGCTCTTTGATGTAATTTTTGTCCTCCTCTTTCTGCATTTTCATCTTCCTTACATTGGCTCATTTCCTTAGACAGAGAGTAATTGTCCACCATGAGTCACTCTTACAGGAAAGGCAGAAAGATAAAGTAGCAAAGAGAGAAAGGGAGATGCACGCGTGTTTATGTTTCTGATTTCTCCATGGTTTGATTAAAATGGTTCAAGGAATGGAGAGAAAATGTTGCTGTGCCAGCTGTCATCGCTAAGTGTGTTTCTCTGTCACAAGGCACAAGAGAGCAGGCAGACTAATGGCTTCCTCCCTCTTGGGCCTGGAATTCCCTATGACCTGGCACTTGGCAAACTCTTCCCCTTTCATCAGTCACAGTGTTCCTGAGGCCCCTCCTCTTCCAGGAAGTCCTCCCCAAGCAAAGGAGAAAAGCAACTGCAGCCCATCGCCATCCACCAACCATCGCAATCCAATCTAAGGGAGGGAGCTCAGCCCTCCCTCCCATCCCATTTGTGTTTGTGGCAGATAATGGCAATTAATTTGCTTATCTACCAAAGAAATCAGGTCCTTTTATCCATTTCCATCCACGCTCTCTGCAAGCTCCCGGAGAGGAGGAACATACTCCACAGACTCCATGAGATAAGTGGGTTGCACCATCATGTTTCTTACCCCAACACTGCTGATGGGTTACACACATTTGCAATGACACGCTCTGATTTTGAGGCCCATCCTCCCCCAAAACCACAAAAAAGATAATTCGCAGCTGGATAAAGAAGGCTGTGTTCAACATGGTATTTATAAAAGTACTTTATAACAAGTAAGGATACAGCACAGGTGTGGGAGACTTTGGGTTCTATATCACTTCCCTGGGCTAACTCGAAATCCTTACCTTTTTCTGCCACTGAAGGAAGAATATCAGGCTAATTGTATGATATGTAAATTTTTCTCAATAAAGCTAAAAGAAAGAGAAAAAGAGAGTGATAAAAGTAGGGTGAGAGTGTCATAGGCATGACCTTTAAACCCTTCAAATTCATACAAACTGAAAGCTGTGTACAAGCATTAGTGTTTTAGTAGCATCAAAACGTTATTGGCAACAAACCTTATGACTTGATTGTGGTGTGGTGGAATGTCTCAGAAAATAAGAAAACTATAAATAAAGAAAATATTAATAAGTACTACTTTCTACATTGTAAGGTCTTGAGGCCAGAGGTGGATTTTTATTACTGTTTCATCTCCCTGAGTCTAATAGAGTCCACGGTACAACATAACTACTCAATAAATGTTTATTGAACTGATGAATTCAGCTAAGTTGTTAAATGCTATTCATTGACTATTGTGTGAAACACAATGCAGGTCATAGTTGCTAGAATAACAAGTACTGTTCCCATCTTAAAGATAAGGAAACTGAGGTGTGGAGAGAATAAGACACTTCCCTGTGTTTTAAGACTCGTGTTTGGTGGATTTGGGGTTGATTCCAGCACTAATCCCCCTAATCCATATATTCCCACTATGCCTTGCTAGCTTTCTGAGAGCTTTGCACAGAATATTCATACAAGCCTTTCTGAGGCTCTCTGGTCCCTGGTGCCCATTCAGGTATTTGGATGTTCAAAGGAAGGAAAAATTGCAAAAAGAGTAACAATACCCTGCACATCTCCATTTGGAAGAGGGTCTTTGTTGATACCTGTTCTCGTCAAGTGGATTATGTACTTACCCAAGGGCTGTTGCCTTCTTTAGAGACTGTTAGCCTGCAAAAATGAGTATATTGACCTCACAAAGTGCTTAATTTTATCGGAGTTACTTGCTCTTTTATTTCCAAGACTCCTTTTATATTTTAATAACCGTTTTGATGTGCTAAATGTCCTGAATGAACATAGTTAATCAGGCAAACGAAGAAAATAAAATGAGCCAAGGGTCGGAACTGTCAATACCTGTGAAACTGGCTAATTTCATCACTATTGGTGGTAATTAAATGGCTGATATATCACCGCAGCACAACTTGTGGACAGTATGCCTTTTCATCCCCTTTCCCCAAGTGTAAATAGCTTTACTGAGGGAGTTGATTACAAAATCAATACATGCTTATTATTTTAAAAAATATACAGAAGTGTATGGAGTAGAAAAATCGCATCTTCACCCATAAATTCCCCTCCCTACCCCATCTGGAAAAGATAACTGTGAGTGGCTCACATATACCCTTCTCAGCTTTTTTATTAATGTGCACTGTAAGGATATGGAAATGACATTTTAATAAAACTGCTCTTTGCACTTAAAATATACCTTGAATGTCTTAAATATACTTCCTACATAATATATATACATATGCCTTTATACAAATGCAAGTGTGCATGTGTATGCATGTATGTGTGCATATATGGGTTATTCCCATATATGCATACATGCATATTAACATATACACCCACATACACCTACATATAAACAAATATTTAATACATACAGATATACACACATCCCCAACTGATGAGCATATTGGGGTTTTTTTATTTTTCTATATTACAAACTTTGCTGAAATATTCATCCTGTACATATATCCTTTTACAATTCTTTGATTATGCCCCTAGGAAAAGTTATTGGGAGTAGAATTACAAGGTTGCATTTTATTAATTATATTATAATATTTAAAAATTAAATATCTACGGTAAAGATAAACCATGACCCCTTGCTTAAAATATTTAAATCCTAATATCAGAATTTTGTGAAAAAAATCAATTTCCAAACCAGAGATAATATATAGAAAATGCCTAGCATAGTGCCTGGCGTACAGGAGGCACTCATCACGTGATGGGACTGCTTGTTCTCTTTAGTGCAGATTAACTTGGTGGGGGGCCTCACCCAGACAGCCTGGCTCACCAGAAGCCTAGAGATAAACTGGATGCCATAGATCACAACCCCGCCCTGCCCAGGGGCTGCCGCTGTCTCTGTATACCCAGCCCCACCCCCAAACAGACACATCATCAAGTGCCACGCAGAGTTTATCTTCAGTGCCAGGATGGCAGCAGCAAGGGGCAGGGTCTGTGCACGAGAGGACAGGGGTTGTGCATCTGTGTATGTGGGGAGTGGACAAGAAGCTTGGAATATATTTGTCTTGATTTCCCCGGCAATCATCAGGCAAATACTCCAAATGTGGCACTGAGGAAGTAAGGGCATCTCACGAATGCCATCCATGGCAAGTCTCAGAGTGCTTTATCCCCCATTATTTCAGATCCAAGGAGAATAGGGTCAACTCTTGCCTGAGGCAGAACAGGAAGAAGTTTATCTCCATGAATCCTTCATCTCTCCTTTTGTTTTCTATTTTTCTTCCAATGATATCACACACCTGCAGCCCAGGCTCCAGATCTTTGTCCTTCGCAGCCTCAAATGCGCCAGTCCTATGTCCCATTTGAATGGGGTTGTGGTGGAGGCCAGGCTAATCCAACAAATTAACTCCAGATCTGGTCCTAAGAGAGCAGATGGCAGTTTGATGTGTGCCCTTCCCAGATAAAAGGTACTTGCTCTCAGTTCCTTAAGGAGGGAAATACCAGGCTTGGCGGTGGGGCTGGCAGAAAGAGTGATATTTAGAAAAAAGTTCATTTTTTTGTATCCTAAAATTGTATAGTCCACATGAGGTCACAATCTGTCCCTATGCCCAGTGGCCCTGAAAAAAGTGTTCCACATTCTTTGGGGGATTTAAATGTAGACAAAAATGTCCCTGATTTGAAGGCGCTTGCTAATCGTTCAGCTTCCTGCTGTAATTTCAGACACAGTGTATCCCAAACCTTTCCTGGAGTCAGGATAGGAAATTAATTTTAGTGACAAAATCAGGGTAGAATCTCAGACAAAAATAAGGTCTTGATGATTGAAATAACTTTTGACCATTCTTGTGTTCTCATTTCCCAATTTGAAACCTCTCCAGTGGTATTGCACAGTGAAACTAGTACAAGACGGAAAGTCAGAGAACTAGGGGCAGGTGTGGCTTCTGTCTTGTTTTCACTGGGGGCTTTGGGCAAGTCATTCACATTTATTTGAGTCTCAGTTTCCTCTTTCCTACTCTTGTTTGGTCACAATGTCTGGGAGGTGGCTCAAAATGAGAGAAGGAATCTGAAAGTAGCTTGGTTAATATCAAATGATTATGAGGTGTTAGTTTTATCATTATTTTTATTAGTATTATTATTACATTATTGGTTAAGAAAAAAATAGGAACCCATGCCAGCAAGATTATTTGTTTGATCTATTTCAAGAAAACACCAGTAAATGAACATCTAGAACATAATACTGGAAGAACTGGTGGGCCGCACGATGTGAGAAAGAGTGAGGATGGTATGAGTCTAGATGTTAGAGCGACCCATTCCTTTCCTGAGTCTTTAAAGTAACAATTATCGAAACCTTTAGTATGTGCCAGGTGCTATAATTATTTATTTGCAAGCATAACACTATTAAGCCATTACATAAGCTTCATTTAAGCAGATAAACACACTATCCTCATCTTACAGATGGGGACAGAAAGGCCCAAAGATGTGGACTACCTGGTTTCCCAGGTCCCTCCACAGCTACAGTTGTTGTGGAAGTTCTACCGAGGTGACGTGTGGCTCCTGTTGTCACACGTCCTGAGGTGACGTGTGACAGTGCTGAGCTTGCTGTGATGTTCTGACCGTCGCTTAAGCATCCATCTCATACCGTGTCGGGGAGGCCTTTGTGCCAGGCACTGGTGCTAGGCCACACTGCCTTTTGATTTTTTCTGGATGTTTCCAGGATGAGACAGGCCTGTCTCACCTCTGTCCTCTGCCGCAAAATTGGGAAGAATGCTTCATCCTGAGCGAATGAATGAGCCTCTCTTACCTGGCTCCGGTTTCCTGCCCAGCTAGGTCCCCAAGAGAGTTCACGCCATCCCCTCCCATCAGTCTTGCAGAATTACAACTTTAAGCGGAGCTGACACTATAGAAACAATAATTGGCATAATATTCACAAGGAGCAAAAGACGGTCATTTCCTCAGGCACCAAAAAAGCATAACCCAGTTCTGAGGTTCCAGAAAATGATGGCTGGAATGGCCCTGAAGTCTGCACCACCACAACACAAATGCAGCCCCGTTGCTCTCCTTTGATAGCTATAATCCTCCACATGAAAGCAGGCATAACTCTTAACTATTATTTTAGATGACATCCCCTTTTTAACTTTAAGCAGTGTGCTTTAAACATTTCTAAACTTTCCCAATTCCTCCCCAATACCATGCTATGAATTTGCTTGTCACTGTAAGCTGTACACAAAGAGAGACACATACAGCAAGCACAAAGATATCAGGAAGTGGTTTTCCTAGCAACAGTAATCATCTGAAAGATCCCAGAACATCCTTTCTATTCATACAGCATTTCGTGTTTTGAATAGTGCTGACAGGTGAAGTGGATTCATAGTATTTAATACAAAAAAATATTGCTGGGGATTGGTACTGCACAAAAGCTCAAATATCCATACTATTCACAAGCAGCTGAATTCACTGTTTTTATATCTATCTAGATTATTTAGTGAGGCACAATTGCAAAAGCAAATACTCACCTGCTCACCGAATGACTAATCTGGGCTGTATTATGGAAAGTCTGATTCCCTAGACCTCATTCAGGCAACTGGGACGCAGCCCTAAATCAAGTCCCGCTCTCTCTGTGCAAGACAGTCTTATGGGTATTTCTGAATGATAAAGAGACATCCCCCTTGCCAGGTCCCACAGCAGATGTGTCCAGTTTAAAATAAAAATGAGTCAATGCTGTTGACAAAATCAGCCACCTCCATGGAACTCTATCTGGTCATTGCCTTAACTCTATCAGAAACAATCTGAAATCACTTCTCCTGTCCTCTCACCAGCCATATCCAAAGCTAAGTTATCCCTGAAGGTTAAAAAAAAGAAGAAGAACAAAAAAATAAAACAACAAAAAACTGGAATTCCATCAGCTGGGGGGTGGGGGCTCGGGAAGGGGGCAAGGGAGGAGAGAGAAAGTCCCAGGATGGAAGGGAGACCCCAGGAGAATGTGGAATAACTGCATTCACAAGATTCCAACCTGTGTGGAGCTTAATTTCATAAAGAGAGACAGAGTGTGTTTAAGCCACATAACCTTACAATCCATGTGTAACTCAATAGGGTTTTATTATCACCATTATTGCTTTTGTTATCAAAAGCCACATACTACGAATCTGCTGTGTGTACAAGCCTGTGCTAGGCACTGGGGTAAGAGGAGGCTCAGGCTCGGGTTTGCCAGTTAGCTAAGGAGATAGGCTAATGAGAGAAAGTGCTAAGTCACAACTGATGGCTGCATATACTGAGCCTCAAGCTTTAGCACTACGTGGCTGCCTGCGTGTTGATATGGAGAGAGGGGAGTGGCTGTAATACAGGGTGGTTAAGTGCAGGCTTCGGAAGGTTTGAAGTCTGGCTGTGTTGCGGAGTACAATACGGGCAGTCTTACTTACAAGCCTGCCGAGCAGATTGATCATGACAACACCCTTAACACATCGAAAGCACTTAAGGGTAGCTACAGTCCACAGAGGGCACAAATCAGAGAGATGCAACTTCAATCTACCATGGTCCACCATTTCACACCCCTCAAATTAAAAACATTAAAAAGTCTGACAATATCAAATATTGTCGAGGGATGTGGAACTTTCCTATGTTGATACTAGGAGTATAAATGGCACAAACGTGTTAGGGCTGCATCTGATGCCATTTAGGATGCACATGCTCATTCCATGACCCAGAAGTTCCGCTCTAGGGTATGTTCATTAGAGAAATTCTCATAAATATAGCCAAGGAGACCCCTGTGAAAATGAATGTGCTCTGTTTACAATACTGGGGGACTAGAAAAACCTAAATGCCTATCCACGGGGAAATGGATAAACAAATGGCAGTGTATTCATATTGCAATCAGAGTAAGTGAACAAGGTTTGAATTTATCAATATAGCTAAATCTCCAAGATGTAATGTTGAGAACCCAAGGCAAGTTGGACAAACGGATATGAATGATGTGATGCCAACCTAAAAAATGTTTAATATGAACAAAATAAAACCCTATTTTGTAGGATACAAATAAAACACTTTATGGTAATTTTAAAATATATTAATATACTACTTTTCCTAGCACACTGAGCTAAAAGAATGGGGAACATGGGTAGAGTCTGACTCATAGACCGAACACTTGCATTGATAGTACACAAAACGCTTTGGTGCAGTACATGGAAACTCTTGTTTTAGTGAATATTAGAAAATATTTTTTAAAATGTGTGACTTCTAGGAAGTGAATTGAGGAGGCTGTTTTAAAAAGAAAATAGTAAGTTAACAATTATATAATTAATACACAGATGTGATAACAATTGGGCCAAGAGTGGTTTTCAAGTGGTAAACACTTGGTACGTAAGCAGCCAGCCCTTCATCCAAAGCAACCGCTTTAATTCCATGTGTATTCCAAAGAACTTCCCTCTTCCTCCCACTACTTCCTCCAACAAGGTACTTGCCAAATGAATCCATGGACAAACAGAACAAACATAAGTCACAGTCAGCCATTGTCCAACCCTCTGGTGACTCAACAGAGATAAGGAGAGCAGGAGGTTAGAAGTTCTCTGGGCAGTTCTGATTCTAAGCACTCAGGCTGAGAGCCTCTGGGGTGCTGAGTCTGTGCTCCCTCTTGCTGGATGAGACAAATGAGAGTGGATAGGCTGCCTTTGGGATTCTTTTAAAAATTGTTCACATTCCAAAGACCATGTGTGGCCCTAGTTTCTCAATGACTGACGTAAAGAGGGTAAATTTCTGGATTTATGAAATGCATGTCATGGTTCATGCTCATGGGGTTTGTTTTAGAGCCAATCCACGAATGGGCAATTTCATGAACACCGACCCACGGACCCACTGAGAAGGGTTTGGGAGAGAACGAAAGGCAAAGGGAACAGGTGAAAGAGGAGCCAGGGGTCCCACGTGACATGAGAGTCACAGCAGAGATAGCACCTCTGTGGAATAAAAGGAGAGAATAAAATTCGGTTCAATTAAAAAAATAATCCATCGAGTACAAAACTGTGCCCTGCTCCCTGGGTTAGCAAACACTGGCACACAGAGAGATATGACATATCTCTTCCCCTTAAAAAGTTCTCCAATCAAAAATGTATGCGTGAGAAGACAGATAAATTAAATGGACAATTTCAGGAAGTACTATTTCCAAAGGAAGCATTTCATGGCCGGGCGCGGTGGCTCACGCCTGTAATCCTAGCACTCTGGGAGGCCGAGGCGGGTGGATTGCTCAAGGTCAGGAGTTCGAGACCAGCCTGACCAACAGCGAGACCCCGTCTCTACTAAAAATAGAAAGAAATTATCTGGCCAACTAAAATATATATAGAAAAAATTAGCCGGGCATGGTGGCGCATGCCTGTAGTCCCAGCTACTTGGGAGGCTGAGGCAGTAGGATTGCTTAAGCCCAGGAGTTTGAGGTTGCTGTGAGCTAGGCTGATGCCACGGCACTCATTGTAGCCCGGGCAACAAAGCGAGACTCTGTCTCAAAAAAAAAAAAAAAAAAAAAAAAAAAAAAAAGGAAGCATTTCATGATGAGTGTTCACAGGAGGGATAACCAACTCAGTGGGTTTACAGAGGATGAGCTTGGAAGACTGAAGGAGATAAAAACTTGCCTGAGTTTTAAAGTTTTAAAGCAAGTGGGCAAAAACCCACTTAGCCAAGCAGACAGTGGAGTCCCTTTATTCCTTCCATTGTGTCCTTCAACAGCTATTTAATGAGTATTTACTATGTCCTAAGTATCGAGACTACAACGATAAACAAAATCAGACATGGCTCTGTCCCTTCAGAGCTTATGGTAGAGTGGGAAATTCAAACAAATCTGGAATCCCTAATCCAGTGCATATAGATGGACTAAAGCAAGGGGACAGGGAATCCATGAATTTGGATAAAAAACAAATGGCATCTTTATTTCCAGAAACCTTTACCTAAGGTTTAGCATTTTCTTCCATTATGAATTTAGGCAACAAATCCAGTAGAATTAGCAATATCTGTGACTTTGCTCACCAATATAAATTCCAGATTTGTATATCCCATTACAATTGTTGAAGATGCCTTAAAATACCATTTGTACTCATCACCACTTCAAAATTACAGTAGTTATTAGATTTTCCACTAGATCTTGTTATTTAATGTAGTAATAAAGAACCACATTTATTACTATGCTACATTAAAAAAATATTTTGATAACCAATTATATTGAAAATCCAAGTTTCTCTGTAATTTTATGTATTTTATATCATACATTTGAGAACATTATTCTGGTTCTCCTTGACTGCCATGGGGATCCATGGGACAATATTATTAAGAACCCCTGCACTGATTAAATAATAACTGAAACTGATACAGATTACAATTTTGACAAGTGCTATGGAGGGGAGGTAAGCAATGCAAAAGTACATAGTGAAGGAGAAAAAGGAAGGTGACCTGGGTTATGGAAGAGGTGTAAGTTTTAACTAACAAAGAGAGAATATTTTTAACATTCCAGAGGAAGCAATCAACGTGTGCAAACATGCCTTGAGAAGGGCAAGGCTGCAGGAAGCCAGGGATGCTTGTCCAGGACTGGGAGTGAAGAGATGCCAGTACAGGGCAGACAAGGGGCAGAGGATTGTGAAATGAAGCTGCAGCAGTGGGCTGAGTCTGACGGTGCAGAGGGAGAAAGCAGGAGCATAAGGTGTGGAAGAGACGGTGTATTCAGGGACTGCATGTGGTCAAGTTTGGCTAAAGGCCAGGGGCCATGTCAGAGAACAGGTGAGGTTGCACAGGCCTGTAGGGCTGAGAGTGCAGCAGATCTTGAGGGTCTGTGATAACAAGCCCAGACCTCATCCTGAAGAGACTCGGAGCCATTGAACAGTTTCCTGATCAACCTACCCTTAGAGAGCCCATCCTTGGTGAGCCGGTATATTAGTCAGGGTTCTCCAGAGAAACAGAACCTGTACATATACATATATATTACCAGATTCTCATTACTTAATGCTAGTTATGTTGTATAAAGTTTCCACAAACACTGAATTAGTGACATTGTTCCTAGGGGAAATACATAGTTAGGTTCCTATGAGCCTCTGGTCACAACATTTTTGCCAGCTGATCAATACATGACCTTGTTGTATATGTGTTTCTGTTTAAATACATGTTCTTTAATATATATTGCTGATTCATTAACACTGAACTCACAACCAACAGCTCTATTACTCATGCCTGAACAAGCTTATCTAACACATCTATTTTCCCTGTAAGGCACATCATAGCTTTCTTATGCTTTACACACTAGACAGCACTTCAGCACTACTCTTGAGAGCCATTTTAAACAGCAAAATCACCCCCCCAAAAAAGCACAAAAATATAAAGAAAAAAAGCAAGCACTGAATAGACCACAAAGAGGATTTTCGTTTAGTGTGAGAGCTGAAAAAAGGCAGAGTGGTGCCTTGTTCAGCCTCAACCAGGAATGTGTGCATCGGGTAACTCGTATCTTTTGCCTCTCTGCACATGTTTGCAAATGACTGTAAAAGCTCTGTCAACATTGATTTTGCGGTGAAAAATAACTTTCAGTGTGTAGGAGAATTATCAAATATGGAATCCATGAATAATGAAGATCAACTACATAGTGTTCTTTCAATGAAGTGGCTCACATGATTGTGAAGGCTGGCAAGTCCAAAATCCAAGGAAGGCAGAAGGCTGGAAACTCGCAGGCAGGAGCTCATGCTGTAGTCTTGGGTAGAATTTCTCCTTCTTCAGGGAAACCTCAGTTTTGTTCTTCGGGACTTTCCACTGATTGGAGGAGTCCCACCCACATTATCAAGAATAATCTCCTTCACTTAAAGTCAACTGATTGTAGGTGTTAAACACATTACGAAATACCTCCACAGAGGTATTTAGATTAGCTTGATTGAATAACTGTAGCCTAACCAAGTTGACACATAAAACTAACCATCACTGATGGCATTAAAAGGAAGGAGAGATGCAGGCCGTAACCCATTTCAATTGTTCAGGTGGGAAAATCCTGCTATTTGGGCCATGCTTTTAAGAGTTTTTAGAATATTTTTCTCCCCTTAACATTTCAAAGAGCTCTCCACCCCCAGCTATCTGCCCTTGCTCTCCACAGCCATGTCCCTCCATCCACTACTGTCCCCCCAATGCAGTAGAGACACTGCGTTTCGGGGAAAGAAGTCCTAGTACACTTGTGGCATATTTCCTCTTGACCTCTCAAATACTTCCTTCAACATTATTTCCTTTCCCTTAACGTATGGAAAAAGTCTGAGAAAGCAGATGTACTGCAATATCCTTGGGGAATTTTTTTAGCTGCAAGTAACAGACTCTCTGAATTAGAGTAGCTTAAAAAATAGTTTTTGTTTTTGTTTTAAATCATTATACTTAACAAGAACTTTGGAGATATGTGGTTGCTGGGTTGGTTTAGAGAAGGGGTCAGCAAACTATGGCCAGTGGGTCAAATATACTCTGCTCTCTGTTCTGTCTACAGCCCCCAAATTAAGAAAGGTTGCTAAATAACAAGCAGAAGCCACAACAGAGACCATATGTGGCCCACAAAGCCTGAAATATTTACTGTCTGGCCCTTCAGAACTCAAGCTTGCCAACCCCCCGCTTTGGAGATTCAACCATGTCATCAAGGACTCTGCATCCATCCTGCTGCCCTCCTTGGTGAATTGGCATCGTCTTCCCTCATGGACGGTTGCCCCAGCTCCAAGAATCCTGCCTGAATGTGCCTGGCAGAAGAGGAGACAGACCTTCCTCACTGTATTCTCCTCTGTTTTTGTTCTGAAGGGAAGCGCTTTCAGTTTCCCTCTTTCCCCTGCAGATAGGCCAAAGGTTCCCATTGGCTGGGATGCAGTCACATGGACTGGCTGCAAAGGAGGCTGGGAAAGGGCGTGACTCGTGTCTTTGGACTCTCCTGTGGCAGGGGCCTCCTCCCGTCAGGGGCTGGGATTGGCTGTTGGGCCAACATCCTCCAGGATTGGCTCCCTTGGGAACATTCCACCTCCCCAGGGCTATTTATAAGGCACCGACCATTTGTGGTGTGCTGTTGAGGACGCTCACTGCCCTCAGACTCACCCCTGCCTCCAGTTAGAGGTTGGTTGCCTAACCACGGCCCCCTCCCCTTGGGATGCAGAGCGAAGAACTACCATGGGATGACTGATTGGGGTTCAGACTTAAGCTCTTGGGAGTTTTATATCTTGATCTGGGTGGTGATTATCCAGGCACAAACATATGTCAAAATTCATTAGGCTATACACCGGAAGTTCTGTTTACTTCACTTATATGTATGTAGTATCTTAATAAAAGGGGAAAAATATATAAAATTGGGAAGAAAAGGGCACAGGGACCATTACAACTTCATTTAGATATCTAAAAGGAGACACACTCATTTATACACACACACATACACACGTCTGTACGTACATATTCCACATCCTATGCACATGTGCACATGCACACACACAGACACACACACACACAGAGCAATGATGACTAGCATGGGTTGAGTCCCTTTCAGGGCAGCTGGTACATGGTGAGGATCAGCAAAGCATATTAGGGACTTCCAACGTCTTTCTCTTCCAGGAAGCTCTCTCTTTCATTCACATCCCCCCTTTGCCAGCATCCATTCTGTATCTCCTGGGTTTGCTCGCTTGGTCCTGGATGAGATGTAGAGTTACTCCCACCACAGAAGATATGGGGACAGGAGAAAAGGAAACACCCACCTCTTTGTGACAGCTCCCTTTAATAATCAGTAGAGCTAAATAATTTAAAATCCTTGTAACAGTGACTTTTAAAAGATAACTTTCACCCTTGCTTTTCTTCTCAGAACACAAGGGGCTAATTAAAAGTGGAAAAGTTCTTGTTTGATCAGAAATTCTTGTGTTTTGGAAAAAGAGAAAACTCTAATATTCAAAAGAATTTAATTGGCTTTAAAGTCACCAAATTCTCTCTCCTTTTTTGGGACCGTACAGATGAGCTTTTCCCTCTGGACCCCCAAAGAAAAGGCATGGTAATGGGCTCGGAGGAAGCAGGCTCCCTGCCAGGGGAACCAGGCTTTCAGTTGAAAGATAGTCTTTTGATTTGAATCTACGGGATTCTCTTTTAACCTAACTCGGTGTGATTCTCCTCTGAGAACCTCTCGTAAGTCCTGGTCTTTTGGCTGACTTCTCTCCATAAATGACTTTATTACTTGGGCAGTAAGCTTGTTTATTGAGGAAGATGTGTGTGGTGGTCCCTAATGGAGCATGTCAGCATAAAAGCCCCATTATACTGAGGCAAGCCCAGGTCCATCCATTTCGGGAAGCACTCTCTCCTGGATTTATTAGTATTAGTGCAGGAAAAGTGAGTGCTCTATGTAGCACAGCCTCTTGAAACCAATGTGCTCCCACCACTAGAGAAGGCTGCAAAAAGAATTCCCTGGGCTCATTGGTGCTCTTACCAAGACGAACCATGGAGTTCATCAAAAGATAAAGGATGTTGGAAGTCGGTACAAAATAGCAAAATGATGTATCAGTGGAAAATTCACAAATGTATTTGCATGGCAGTGACCCTAAAAGTTGACACGTCAGTTGGTTAGCAGACTGTTTTCCTTTGTTGATAAGTGGGATGATGGAGGTGACTGAGTCAGGAGAAAGTTACACCCAATTCAATTTAGTATTGGAAATAGTTTTTGTCTTATAAAGTGCCTACCTGCTGACTCGTGCCAATTCTTGTTTAATAATTAAAACAGAGACCCATTTATCCACTAACTGGGACAGGCTTGCATGAAGGTGTTTATTGATCTGGCGTGTCATTGCAAAGAGCACACTCCTGCTGTCTTCCCTGCACATCTTTCAGTTATGGTATTGTCACCTAACAGTGGACTGGGGCAAAAAGGCCAGTGAAGATGACTTGGGGGACAGTTTCCCCTAGTAAGGAAGGCGAATGCTACAGAGAGAATGGCGCACAGCAGGCAGAGGGAAGCACTGATTTCTTTGCAGGTGTTTGCACTGACCCTAGTTACATCTTTGGGAGGTCTATTTGATCACCTGCTGAATCTTTGGAACTATCTGTGAATAATAGATGAATGAGAGACGAGGCGTTTGGGTTGTCTTAGGTTTGTGATTTCCTCTCTTAAAAAGAGCTGTAGTGTATGTTACTTATCACCCATCAACACACTACATACTTCCCTGTATTACCTAAAAAGTGTCACTATTTTTGCTATGTTGTTGCCCAATGCAAAGATTATAAAGCGTCACCTTAATAACTAAGATATCTGGGATAAGTGTGAGAGGTATCAGGCTGTAACTGCTGGTGGACAGTTAACTAAATAATTCAGGGAGATCTTATGGCTCCATAAAATGAATGACTGCAACTTTTGTGTCTTTATCCCCTTCTGCTGATCATCAGGAGTATATAAATAAGGACTCTATTTGGTTCCAAGTGATAAAAATTTGCTGGACATGGCTTAGCAAAACCAGAGATTTATTTTAAAGATACTCAGTGTTTCATGGAGTGCAAAGGGCAATAAAGCAACCAGGTCTTAGGAAAAGTCTGAAACCGGGGACTAAATTGCCGAAGAGATTTTGCTCCAGCTGCCATTTCTACCCCTGCCAGGGTATCTGCAGCAAAATAATCCTATAATAATTGGGCTTTACACAATCATTAGTTTCGTTTTGGCCAATATCATTAACTCCCAACAGTTAAAGAAAGGTGTCAGCTCTTTGTTCCAATAATTCACAACCAGGTTCTAAAGAAAGCAAGTCTAAGGCCAAATTTAGATATTTATTAACAAGCAGGTACAAAACAGGCATAGCCTCTTCTTGAAGGTTGATGAAGACCTCGCTTCCTCTTTTTAAGTACCCCAACAACATCTTGCCTGAAAAGTCTTCTGGAAGCAAATGGAATGACACTCTAGCACAGGGAGTGGCACACTTTTTCTGTAAGGAGCCAGATAGTAAATTTTTTAGGCTTTTCAGACCATATGGTCTCTGTCATAACTACTCAACTCTGTCTTAGTGTGAACATAGCCGTAGACATTACGTACATGAATTAGTGTTGATGCATTTTGATAAACTTTATGGACTGGAAGTGGAATTTTATATAATGTTCACATGTCCAAAATATCATTTTTTTCAACTATTTAAAATTTATAAAACATTCTTAACGCATGAACTGTACAGAAATAGGTGGTCAGCTGGAATTGGCCCAGGGACCATAATTTGCTGACCCCCTACTCTAGCTGTATACGAGGCTGTCCAGAAAGTAGCCAGCCATTGTTAATATGTAATTTTCATACACATGGCTGGATACTTTCTGGACAGCTTTCTTATTTCTAATGACAGTGAGGTGACCGGGAATCCACCAAAGCAGCATGCGGTCATAGAACTGCTCACAAATCGAGCTTGGGTCAGTTTTGTGACAAGATGATTCTGCTATTGTTTTTTTCACATGGTTTTGAAAAGCAACGTTGCATTATGCCTTCTGCAGACCACCATGTAGGTGCCAGAACATTCTATAATCATAATGATGGCTTCCTAACATGCTAGGGAGCCTCCCCAACTTCCAGCCATTGTCCAGACCTCTTTCAGTTGTCAGCCAGTAACCATTTATTGTCACGGGTTATATAATCTCCCCCAAAATTGTGTCTCTGCTGTTTTGAATCTTCAGCGATAAGCATCGCTCCAGCCACCTTAGCATCTGATCTCCTGTGCATTGGTGTGGTATACACCCCGTTCAACATTTTACCTTCCCTACTGTACCCAGGCTCTGAGAGACTGGCTTAGCAGGGACTCTTAAGTCTGCTGCAAGGCCTCACATTGCTGTTTGAGGGGCAGCTTTTACTGTGATTCTAACTGATCTTCATTTAAAATGGGTTTGGAACTTCCACTAGGCCCACTTTTGAGGTTCAGACACCCAGAACAAAAATTCTAAAGCAACACAGAATAGTCCTTTGGCTAACAAAGCCCTTTCCCAAATCTAAATGGATGTTTCTACCTGCCTTAGGTATGCTATCTCCCTTTTGAAATTCATATCAAAAGGTTTCACAGTTTCTATGAAGAAACCATATTGTTTACATCTGTGAGAAAAATAAACAATAACAAAAACAAATAAATTATTGGAAAATTGAAAAGATGACAACATTATAAATTCTAAATAACACAGCTAGAAATATACTTTGTGTCAACTTTATTAATCATCAATTTTAACTGGTCAAATACTGGCAATTTCATCTGGTTTGATACATTTGAAGTAAATTATTTAATATATATAACTTAATGGTATGTGATAAATTAATTTCCTTTGCTCAGGTTGCCTTGTTCAGTTTCCCAGTTTCCAGACAATACGATATGGCTGTCAACATCCCCATATTTTTACATTATAGAGAGAGAGGAGAAAGAGAGGCAGAGAGAAACAGAGTGAGACCAAGGACAGAGACAGAGTGACAGAGAGAAGCAGAAACAGAAAGACTGAATATCTCCTTGGCCTGAGCCTAGTTCCTGGAGACGACCAACCATGTGGTTGGGGTAGAGGGGGAGTGAAAGTCACAGCATAAAGAAGTTTCTGAGAGTCCACTCTTTTGGCTCAGAGAAGGGTGGTAACCAGGACAGCTATCATTGAAAGCTCAGCAGAGACAATTTAAGAACCATCCTTCACAGATGTGAGTGTTGCAGCTGCTATTCCGTTGCTATAGTACGGTTCCATATGAGCCCTGAGATAAATACTTCCCCAAAGAAGTTGAGGAATCTGTGTGCAATGACGGCCACACCCATCTACCTTAGCAGTTCCCACCCCCAGTAACAGGTGACACCGCCTGAGCCCCCTGTTAAGGGCAGGGGGCTCAGGTGGTGTCAAGAATGAGAAGAACTTTCCACAACAGGCCCAGCACATCAGGTAGGCTAAAGGTATTCGCTGAATGAATCCTAGAATCTTTTCTCTTCCCCATCTCAAAATTTCTTGAGTATTTGGGTCTCTTTTAGGTACCAGTCGACTCAATGATGTTCAACTGCTAGGAAAGCTGAACAAAACCTCCGCTGTGGAAGGGGCAGTGCTCGAATCTGTACCTATGCCTCCCACATGAAGGAAGGGTGGGGATTGGATCTGAGCCTCATGGGACAGAAGAAAAGATTGGGAACTAATGGGCTAGCTAATCTAACAAATGTGTGCTATCATGTTGGAGCACATGGAGGTGTTCTACTTTCGTGGCTTCCTGCTAGGTCTGCAATAAATATTTATTAAACCAAATTGCACACAAGGAACCAGCTTGAAGACGAGAAGAGGGGGAGGGGCATTGGAGGTGGAGCAACATACAGCAGCTGTATGTTGTCGTATCTGAAGGGTGTCAGACTGCAAAGGAGTTAGAGCTTCCTTTCAAAGGGGCTAAAATACTCAATGGCTTCTCATTGTCTAAAGAATAAAATCTCAAACTACTTACCAGACCCATCAAATTCTACATTTGGGGTTCTCAAAATTGGCTGAATATTAGAATCATTTGAGGAGCTTTTACAAATACATCCATGCCTGGACCCACCGCATGCCAATCCCTGGGATGGGGGCCTGGGCATCTGCATTTTGTCACAGACTGGGATTGGGATTTGTGGACTAGGAATCTCTGCTGCCACAATCTAGCTCCAGTTGACTTCTCCAGGCTCATTTCCTACCACTTCTCTCTTTGTTCAGAGCTCTTGCCCCACTGGCCTCCTTTCTGTTCCTGGGACATCCCAAGCACATCTCAACTTCAGGGCTTTGCTCTTCTTGGTTCCTGTGCTCAGAAGAATCATCTTTCTGCTTGAAGCTGGCTCAGCAGCTCAAAGAGTCATCTCTTGGTCAGGTCTTCCCTGACCCTCTGTATCAGTTTCCTAGGGCTGTTGTAACACAAAACCACAAACTGGGTGGCTTAAAACAACAGAAATTTATTGTCCCACTGTTCTGAAGTCTAGAAGTCCAAAATCAAGGGTGGGCAGGGCTATGCTCCCTCTGAAGGATCTAGGGGAGTATCTGTTCCATGCCTTTCTCTTAGTTTCTGATGTTGCAGTGATCCTTGATATTCCTTGGCTTGTAGCCACATCACTCCAATCTCTGTCTTTGTCATCACATTGTTCTCTGTATCTCTTCACATTATCTTCCCTCTGTGCATATCTCTTCCTCTCTTTTTATAAGGACATACTTGATTAGAACCCCCCCCAATGACATCATTTTATCTTGATTACACCCACAAAGACCCTATTTCCAAATAAGGTCACATTCACAGTATGGAGGGTTAGGACTTTAACGTATTTGGTGGGGGTGGACACAATTCAATCCATAACACCCTGCATCTAAAGTAGCCCCGCCCCACTGTCTCCTGTCATTATCACTTCACCTTACCTGAGACAGTCTTGTTTGTTTATCAGTTTATTTGTGTGCTGGCCGACTCCCTCACTGAATGTAAGCTCCATGAGAACAAGAACTTTGATTATCTGGAATGCCACTATGTCAACAATGCCTGAAATGATGCATCATAAATACTTGTTTGTATAAATAATTTTGGTCAAAGAATCAAAATTACAGGGAGGCAGATTTTAGTTTACCACGAAGAAGACTTTGATATAATTAGAGCCCACTCAGCATGAAATAAGTTGCTTTTTTTGAGGAAATAAGTCCTCTATCGTGGAAGGAGTTCATACCAAAGCCAGGCAACATTTTAGAGGGGATAATGAAGAGTGGATTTACATATCAGTGCAGGAATGGATTTATGACCACCAAGGGCCCTTTAAGCCCAGAAGTTCTATAATTCTATATTTGCGCAGAGCCTTTTAAGAAATGCTGCGTCTCAAAAGAATGACTCTAATGGTGGAAACGTCAGGCAGGCGTAAGTTTCCTGTTACGGGTTTCTGACAGGTGAAACCTTGTGACAGCCCTCAAATCACATTACGTTCGTAGCCTCCTTTATGTCTCATGAGCCTATTCTTAAGCATCGTTTGGATTTCTTCCTCTGTTATTTATTTATTATGATTTTGTGTTGGCCCATGCCATCTGAGGAAAACAAAAAAGGAAAAAGATTTTAAATTTCTGCTTGGGATCCCTTTAATGTCTTCACTGAGCCTGTTACAATGAGACACTGTATTGAGTTGGTCCTGTCTTAGAAAGGAGCACCTTCTCTGTTGAAAGCTCTTGCTGCCAGGGGACTCACTGTTAGAGGAGCAGTCAGCTTTGATTTG
The DNA here is from genome assembly GCF_041146395.1 of Eulemur rufifrons. Classification (NCBI taxonomy): domain Eukaryota; kingdom Metazoa; phylum Chordata; class Mammalia; order Primates; family Lemuridae; genus Eulemur; species Eulemur rufifrons. Next base: position 44,094,987 of record NC_091002.1, read on the forward strand.
TGTATCAATAATGTCGTGTCAGTAGCCAGAGGGTATGGCAACAGGGCGTTCCAGATGCTTTTATTGGTGCTTTTGCTGGAGGATTATTTCAAATTAACTTCAGTCTCTTGGAAGACACTGAACAGTAGAATGCTATTTCCCATTTGTAAACAAAATGGTGAATAATTATGGGAGAAACCAAGACAGGCTGATTTCTAGGAAATGTCACGTCTGCAATCTTAATTTTCTCCAAGCACTCTTGCCCCGTTCTTCTTTTCCTGTTGCTTATATCCTGCCAGGTATAATACTGAATAGAACCTGGTTACAAGGCAATTGGTGGCTTCATAAGCCACTCAACAAAATAACTGGAGACTCATCTGCTGTCATTGTAACCACAAGAAGAGATTGGGAGACTGGCGAAACTGCTAAAGGCTAAATAGATAGGGATTTTTGAAAATGGTATTATAAAAATTTTAGAAAGTTTGTATGTGATGGTATAAGGAATAGTTATTGTATAAATTCTGGAAAATATTGAAAAGCAAAAGGACAAAAATAAAAATTATCTGTTATTCTATGGCCTGAGATAAACCACCACTTATTTTGGTCTATCTACTTTGAGTTCTTTCTCCTTTCTTTGTGTGTGTATGTGTGTGTGTGTGTGTGTGTGTGTGCATCTTACAAGAATGACACCATATTATGTTATTACTTAATGATACAGAACATTGACAAGCCTTTTCTGTAAAGTACCAGATAGAGTTCTTTTGGCTTTGCTGGCCATAAGGTGTCTGTCCCAGCTACTCAACTCCGAAGCCTGAGGTCTGAATCAGTTGTAAACAATAAGAAATGAATGTGCGGGGCTGTGTTTCAACAAAACTATTAACAAAAATTGGTGCAATGGTCATAGTGCGCTGTCTTCTGATATAGGATGATATTTTTTTGCACATTACTAATATTTTTCAAAACCATTTGGAAAAATATCAGAGTATACCATTACATTGATACACTATAATTTTTTCAGCTAATTCATTATTGTTGAACGTTTAAGTGGTTTTCAGTTTTTCATTATCATAAATAACACTGTAATGAACATCCTTGTGGCTATATCTTTCAACACATTCATGATTTTTAGTATAAATTACTTAAAATATCATTCTAAGGTATGTACAAACCCTCACCAATTTCAATTTTATTAATGATATATAGATGTAGCATACTCCTCACATGTGGGCAATTGTTTTGTTGTGGTTTCCTACTATTGACTGTAAATTCGACTTTAAATGTTATTGAGGACCCCTAAAGTTAGTCCCAATAATTATTGTCATAGAAAGAAAGAAAGCTATAGCTAACACATGTTTCTTTTTGGGTCATGAATATTTTGAGAATCTACGGAAAACAAAGACTATTTTCTGAAAGAAAATGCTCATGCCAGAAAATTCTACATATAATTTCAGGGGATTCAAGAGCCATAGGAAATTTACCTTAGGTAAATACAAGTGGAATTGCTGAATCATATGCTGAATATACATATAACTTTATCATAAATTCCCAAAAAGTTCTCTAAAGTGGTTCTACAATTTTAAGTTACCAATGTTAAGAGTTTGAGAGCTCAAGTTGTTCCACATCCTCATCAGTGCTTGGTGTTGTCAGTCACTTTAATTTTAGCCATTCCAGTGGTGATGCAGTGATACAATTGTGGGTTTTATTTGCACTTAAGTTTGTGATTCATTGAAAATTAGTTTTGTGTATGGTGTGAGGTAAGGGTCAAGGTTCATCACATTTTCCATACAGTTATCAGGTTGTTCCAGTGCAATATCTTGAAAAGACTGTTCTTTCCCCCCACCGAATTATCTTGGCACTTTTGTCAAAAATAAATTGAAATGACCCTGTGTGTGGGTCTATTACTGGACTCTCTGATCTATTCTGTTGATCTGTATGTATACCTTGTGTTAATGACACACTGTTTTAATTATAGTAGACTCACAGTAAATTTTGAAAGAAGATAATGTAAGACTACCAAGTTTATTTTTTTCATTTGCAAGAGTGTTTTGGATAGTCTAGGTCCTTTATAGTTCCATATAAATTTTAAAATAAACTTGTCAATATCTACAAAAGACTGATGGGATTTTGAATGGGGTTATGTTGAATCCATAGGTAATTTTAGGGAAAACTGACACCTTAACATAAAGTCTTCTAATCCATGATCATGTATACTTCGCCAGATATTTACTCTCTTTTAATATTTCTTTATAGCATTTTACAGCTTTCACTGTACAGTTCCTACATATATTGTATTAAATTTATTTCTACATATTTCATGGGTTTTGGTGCTATTGTAAATCATACTTTTAAACATCACTTACTAATTATTTGTTGATAGAGTATGGAAAGACAATAGATTTTTTATATTATCATGTTGCTTTTGACTTTAATAAATTTATTTATTAGTTCTGGTAGCTTTTTTGTAGAGTTCTTAGAATTTTTGATACTCATGATATACTCTCTTTAAGTAAATAAAGAGAGTTGAAAATCTTTCTTTCCAGTCTGCATGGCCTTTATTACTTTTCCTTGACTTATTGCATTGTCTAGGATGCCAGGACAATTTTAACAGAGGGGTGAGATCAGACATCGTTGCTTTATCCTTGATTTTAAGAGGAGAGTATTCAGTCCTTCACTATTAAGCATCAATGATGGAAGTTTTAGATTTTTCTTAGGTGCCCCTTCTCAGGTTCCGAAAATACCATCTATTCCTATTCTGCTGAGAGTTTTTAACATGAATGAGTATTGATTTTAGTCCAATACTTTTTCTGCTTCTGTTTTGCTAATAGTATTCTTTTTATACTGTATTCCTTTATATGGTGAATTACATTGATTAATTTTCAAATGACAAATGAAATCTGCATTTCTGGGATTAAATCCTACTTAGTCATGATGTATTACTTTATACACACACACACACACATATAAAATGATGGATTCCATTTGAAATTTTTAAAAATCTTTTATATTTATGTTAATGAGGTATTAATCTGATGAGTGTTTTTTTTTTCTTGCTGTATTTCTGTCTGCTTTGGGTATCATGATATTAATAGTCTCAAAAAATGGGCTGGCATGTATCCTCTCCTCTATTTTCTGTGTGTAAGATTAGTAGTATTTATTCCCTAAGTATTTTGTAGAATTTATGAGTAAAAATCACTTATGCCTAGAGTTTTCTTTATGAGGTTATTAATTACAAATTCAATTTATTTAATAGACCTAGAGTTATGATTTTTCTGTTTCTTCTTATGCCACTTTAGATAATTTGTGTTTTTCAAGGAATTTGTCCACTTACTCTAGGTTGTCCTAGATTTTCTCTCTCTTTTTTTTTTTTTTTTTTGAGACAGAGTCTCGCTGTGTTCCCCGGGCTAGAGTGCCGTGGCGTCAGCCTAGCTCACAGCAACCTCAAACTCCCGGGCTCAAGCAATCCTTCTGCCTCAGCCTCCCGAGTAGCTGGGACTACAGGCATGCACCACCATGCCTGGCTAATTTTTTTCTATATATATAATTTTAGCTGTCCAGATCATTTCTTTCTATTTTTTGTAGAGATGGGGTCTCGCTCTTGCTCAGGCTGGTCTCGAACTCCTGAGCTCAAACGATCCGCCCACGTCAGCCTCCCAGAGTGCTAGGATTACAGGCATGAGCCACCACGCCCGGCCAGATTTTCTCTTTATTACTAATTTTCAGCAATCTTATTATGGTGTGATTGATTATTGAGATACTTAGATCTCAGAATTCATAATTTCCACAAGTTTTAGTGTTTGGGGCCATTATTTTTTTCAGGGTTTTTTTTCTGTTCTTCCCTTTTTTAGGACTCCAGTATTACATAAATTAGACCATTTGGTATTGTCCCACATGTCATTTTCATCTTTTATTGGGGAAGGGCTCTCTGATTTAATTTAGATATTTTCTATAGCTATATCTTCAAGTTCAACATACTTTTCTTCTTGAGGGTCTAATCTTTTGTTTATATTTAAAATATATATTTAATTTCAAATATTGAAATTATTATATGTATTTAATTTCAAATATTGTATTTTTAACTCTCAAAGTTCCACTTAGTTCCTTTTAATATATTTATTTGCTTTCCTCATAATATCCACATTTTAAACAGTACTTGAGTATAATTATAATAGCTCTTTTAGAGTCCTTGTCTACTAATTATACCATCTCTGTTATTTCTGGGACTATATATTTTTCTGTTACTTTGTTTCTCAAGTGATTTTTATTTGATGCTGAAAATTGTGAGTTTTACATTGTTGAGTGACTAGATTTTGTTGCCTTCCTTTAAAGAGTGTTGAAGTTTGTTCTGGAAGGCAGTTAAGTTACTTGCGTATCAGCATGATTCTTTGGAAGCTTGTTTTTAAGTTTTGTTAGAATGGGTTTAGGTCAGTGGTTCTCAACTCATGGTAATTTTTCACTCTCTTCCCTATAGGATATTTTGCAATATATGGTGATAATTTGCGTTGTCACAACTGCATGGAAGGTACTACTGTATCTAGTTGGTAGAACTCAAGAATGCTAATAAACAATGCACATGACAGCCCCCCCCCCCCCCCCCCGCAAAAGAAATGATATAGCCCAAAATGAATTTCTTGGCCTTGATTACCTTTTACGTGCAGGCTAGTTTAGCCTTACTGCTAATGTGGTATACTTTCCTGCAGATTCTGTGTGTTCAGCAAGATCTCACTTCTCTGTCTGGTTGGAAGTCAAGTATGTGCCAGCCCTGAACTCTGATTTATTCATCTTTTATTTCCTGATATTCATGCTTTGTCTAACCTTGTGTAGTTTCACTCAGTGCATATCTTACTTAATATCAGCCCAAGTCTCAAAAAGACCTCTCTGCAAATTTCTGGAGCTCTTTCCTTCTAGGATTCTGCCCTGCAAATTTTGGAGAAGGAGAGAGAGCCAGATAATGCAGGCCTTCCTAGGTCTTATGGTATTTCGGCTTTTACTGTGAATGATGTCAGAAGCCATTAGAGGGTGTTGAAAAGATGCATGCCATGATCTGACCAGTGTTTTCATAATAACATTCCAGATTCAGGGAAACAGTGAGACTTGTTAGAGGCTATTCCTGTAACCCAGCTGAGAGATAATCGTGACTCTGACTGCAATAACAGTTGAGATGGAGTGATAATTGGTCAGGTTTTGTAGCCTGTGGGGTTTATGGGTAACTTGGAAGTGGGGAGTGCCAGATGGGCAGATGCCAAAGGTAACTGCAGAGATGTGACCTGGGCAGCTAGAAGAATGAGGGAAACATTTACTGAGAAGGAGAAGACCCATCCCAGAAGGTAAAGAACAGACATTTTGGGGAAAGAGCCTGGTTTAGACCAGTTGAGTTTAGATGTCCAAACTCTAGATGCCTTCATGTAGGTGAAGGTATCAAGTGCAGTTCAAGGGACAGTTTCATCATCCTGGGGATGACATTTTGGTGTCAGAAGAATATAGGTGGTATTGAAAGTCACCAGCCTAGAAGAGGCCACCCAAAGGGGTGGGTAACGAGAGAAGAGACGCTGAGTACCACTATGTGCTAGGCATGATTCTAGGTTTTGGGAGTTCAGCACAAACAAAAGAAAGTACATGCTCTCATAGAGTGGACAGTCTGGCTTTGTGACACTGTTGTAGTGGGGTGAACACATGGATTGATGTCTGTCTCCTACAATGTGTTCCATCACATTCTCTCGCAGAACATTCCCATTGATGCACGAGCAGTATGTACCTCCAGGACTGGCTGGATGAAAAGAGTGAAAGTTATTCTCTGGAGGGGGAGAAATGAATGAAAGATACATCTAAGAAAACAAGAAAATAATGTCACTTCATACAAGATAGCTTTTCTTGTCCCTCCTGAGATCTGATTATACGTTTCCTCTATGGGTTCCAAGAAATTCCCTTGTATCTTTATAATAAATTGTCCACATTGGTGAGCTAGCTTAAAGGAGTTCTTGAAGTTCCAACAATTGCAAGCAATGAAAATATCCACAGACAACAGAAATTGAGATGAGTGAAAAGACAGAGGTTTTGTTTTTCTCCTGAAAAACAAGAGTTTCAGGAGAAGAAAAAAAAAAAGTAGCCCAAAGTCTTTGTTCGTACCTCACAAAATCCACTTTGCTGCTATTTTCCAGTGAGATTTGAGACCAAATAAGTACACTTACCATAGTAACAGTGTGACAGCAATGCCTAAAGTTTTGGTCAATCTCTTCAAGTTGAAAAGTTGACCAAATGGGGGAAATTGTTAAACGAAGTTTAGCCTAAAGCTACCTCCTTACATGTTTTAAGTTCATCCTAAAGGTCTCTCTGCACGCGGCGAACTGTAACCTAACTGGATGTGTTCACCGGCTGTGACCTACTCCTGCACCAATCACCAGGTTTCAGCCAATCAAAGGCAGCCAATTGTTCCAACTGTGTTCAAATAAGGCAAACGCTGCTCTGTCCCCAATCCAGCTGTTTCTGTACCTCAATTCCATTGTTTGTCCATCCCTTTCCTTTCTCTGTCCATAAATTTTCTTCAACCATGCGGTAGTGCTGGAGTCTCCTTGAATCTATCCTGGTTTGGGGTCTGCCCAAGTTGCGAATTGTTCTTTGCTCAAATAAACCTTGTTAAATTAAAAAAAAAAAAGAAAAGAAAAGAAACACACATAGAGGGCTCCAACTGAAATCTCCACAAAGAGAGCATCTTCTAAATCATCCCTTTTCGTTCTACTCACTCTAGAATTCACTTGTTACCAAGGGACAAGTTAAAAATAAAAATGTCTGTTTGAGGGGGTACCATGAACCTAATCAGTTAAAAGAATTGAGTGTTACTTTGATCGTCCCAACTGTTTTGAAAGGCAGCATGCCTGGGGGGAACGTACTCGAGAAATGGGAGCCCTGTTCAGCATCATAGACACCAGCGTCTTGGGAAACCCTCTAGGCCAAAGCTTGCACACAGGCAGCTGGGAGCCCACACGTGGCCCACAGATGGCTTTCATATGGCCCACATGTGGTTATAAAAAATGGGGGCCAACATTTAAAAATCTGAAAAAACAATATAAACCTAGACCTTTGGCTTCTCTTGAAAATTTGGACAATCTGAAAATAATGGGCCCACAGTCGTCCTCAGGAACAACCAGCAAGAGCTGAGCAGTGGCTGCCCCTTTACACAGGGCCGTCCCTTCAATATGACACAAGAGCTCGCACAGTTCCAGCATGGGCTGCATTCGTTATACCCATGGTTCCCAATAGGGGGTGATTTCACCCTTCAAGGGACATTTGGCACTGTCTCAAGACTTTCTGATTGTCACATGGGGGGCTACTGACATCTAGTGGGTAGAGGCCAGGGATATTGCTAAATATCCTAAAATGTGCAGCACAGCCCCCACGACCAAGAATTACTGGATGCAAAATGTCAATAATAGCAAACTTCAGAAATCCTGATTTACACCAACTTTCTGGCCCCTCTAAGCATGTGAGTTTGTAATTCCAGCTGAAGTCTGTTGCTCTCAACCCAAGAAAAACTAATATAAATATTTGCCAAAGACTACAGTCTTTACTCCTCTCTGTTTCTCCAAGTAGGTTGGATAGAAAGACTCAATGAACCCATTGCGACAGCAACGTCTAACATTTGTACACTTGTCATGTGCCAGACACTGCGCCAAGTGAATTCACGTATACAAACTCATTTAAGGCTCTTAACAACTTTAAAAGGTAGTTATGATAATTATGGAATTAAAATTACATTATCGCTGCAAACAGAAATCCTTCTCAAACAGCCTTTAGACGCAAAGGTTTTTTACTGGCACGAGCCTAGTGTTTGGATGCTGGAGCAAAACGACCTGGGCTTGAGTCCTGGCTCTGCCTCTTACTAGCCCTGTGATATCCGGCAAGTTACTAAAACCCCTTGGGCCTGTTTTCTCTTGTGAAAACAGGACAGTATAAATAACACGCACCTCACTGGATTACTACGAAGACTAAAAGAGTCCATGTGTGACATGTACTCAGAACAATATCTGGCCCATAGCAAGTGCTCAATAAATGTTGGCTGTTCTAACTGCTATTATTTTTGTTGTGGGTTGTTTTTGTTGTTTAACTTAATACTCAGGCAGTAAATAAGGAGTGCTTGTTCTGAGATTTCAGAGCATTTCATCAAATCTCTCTCTGTCTCTCTCTCATTCCCAGCTTTTATTTCTTCTGCATTTTCATTCTCCGGCAGACTCTTTCCCAGTATTGATAATTCGGTGGTAAACACTCTATATTCATATCCTAGGAGCTTAACCAAAGCAGTAAGGTCCAGAAAAAGTCTGGAGCTAGTTCTCATTGGCCTAACTTATGCTGTCCTTAGACAAATCACTGTCACAGGAGTGGGGGAAGTAAGGTGACCTCATCAGCAGCTTTGGATTAAATGTCCACCCTTAGGCCTCTGGGGAAGGGTCACATGTGCTGAGAGTGGGGAAGACTGACTTCCCAAAGAAAAATGAGGATGTTGTTTCACAAAGAAGGAGAATGCTTCAAGCAGGCAAAATGACAGCTCTCCAATTATTCCCATTTTACAGAAAATTGTCTCAGTAAGATGAAGCAATTTTCAGAAGGAAACAAAGCTATTAAGTGTGAGAATAGGAATTCAAATGCCAACTTTTAAACATCCATGAAAACTTCAGTATTAGAAAAGTCTGTATCAATAGACCAAAAGAAAAATGACAGTTTCATCACAGATGCTGAATGACTTTTGATAAAAGTCAATATCCTTTCTTGATAGATAATTCCTCCTAATGTTAAACTTAAAAAGCAATGGGAGAGATTTTTAAGAACGAGACTTTAAATTGCTGCTCAGGGACTTAGAAGACTTGGGAAAAAAAAAAACAGATAATGGTATCATTTTAAATTTCCGTAAGTAAATCTATATATTTAATATGATTTTAGGAGAAGTGCTATCACTTTTTTTGAACTAGAAGATCTAATACTGAAGTTTAATTAAAATACATCAATAAGAGCAGTCAGGTAAATTCTGCAACATATTCTAAAACTGAAATGATTAAAATGTAGTGGTACCGATACAGAACAAAGCAGATCAATAGAATAGAATTGAGACCAGAAACAGACATGATTAACTATGGAAATTTAGTATATGGCCATAGTGGTATTTAAAATCAGCTTGGAAAAGATCGATTATTAAATATATAATATTATGCCATCGAAATAGCTATCCCAAAAAAATGGAATCTTTCCTTACACACTACACTAACACTTATGCCAGATGTTCAAGCATTTACATGGAAACTACCAAAATGAGCCCATTATTTACTAAAAAAAAAAATGGAAGAATTTTTGTTACAGTCACAGGACAGAAAGTCTCTTCTATAAAAACAACACAAAATCCAGAAGCCATAAAAGAAAAGATTAATATAGTTGATCGTATAAATATTGTTGAAGGTCAAATTGTGTCCCTCACAAAAGATATGCCCAAGACCAAACCACCAGTATTTGTGAGTGTGGCTGTGTTTAGAAAGAGGGTCTCAGTAGATGTGATCAAGTTAGGATGACGTCATAGTGGATGAGGAGGGACCCTAATTCAATGACGAGTGTCCTTTTAAGGGGAGAGGGAAGTTTGGACACACAGTCCCTCAGGGAAGAAAGCCACAAGAAGACAGGTAGAGACTGCAGTGATGGTGCCACAAACCGAGGAACACCAGGAATTGCCAGTAGCCGACAGAAGTGGGAAGACGCAAGAAAGGATTTCCCTGGAGCCTTTGGAGGGAGCACAGCCCTGTCACACTTTGATTTTGAACTTTTAGCCTCCGGAACCATAAAAGAATAAATTTCTGTTGTTTTCAGCCATCCTGTTTGTGGCCATTTATTACAGCAGCCGTAGGAAACTAATACAAATATTGAAAAAAAAAAAAAAAAAAAAAGAATTTGCAGAGGGAAAAATACACCAAAAACAAAACTAAAAAAACAAATGGCAAACATGTTTGCAGCTCATGTACGGAAGGACAGTTTCCTTGGCATGTAAAGAACCTCTGTAAATCAGTATTTTTTAAAAAGTTGACCATTTAATAGGAAACGGACACATGAAGTTTTATGATATTTTCATTGCTTTGTTGAGAGAATTAAAAGAAATAATTTATGTGTAACCCAAATATGGTGATGTCTAATGGGTAGCCTATGAGTTTTGTTTTGTTTTTTTCACTCACTTTAAGACTATACAGAGCATTTTATCACATCCTTCCTGATTGCTTTAGTGAGTAAAGTAGATTTTACTGAAGATTTTGAGGGGAGAGAGGAAGAGGTTTACATCACACACTACGTGGCAAAACATCATTTAAAAAATTTCCTTTTGAACACGTCTGTTCTTTCCTCGTGTTCCACTCTGAGCACCAATGCCTTCCAGTTCCCTTTGTTTTTCCTTCTGGCCTATAATTCCCAACTCTGCCTCTTGAATATTTTTCTCTTTTCCCTAGTAATTTAGCTCACAGCTTGCATACTCTGGCCAGCAAAACAAAAGCCAGGCAATTAGCTGTTCTTCCTTAGAAAGCAGTTCAGGGGCTAACCGTTGTCAGTCCTATGGGGTCTCATCAACCTGGTCACTTTGTCTTTTCTTGGAGCAGGGAAAGAGGGAGACCCTCCGACACTGAGAAAAATGAGATCTTCAAATGAATTAATCCAGTTAGGACAGGCTTCATAGACATGCCACCTGGGCAGTCACAGAGAAAGGCTCTGTGCTTGATTTAATGCACTGCTGTCACCATCTTAAAACATTCAATTATTGTTAAACCAGGGGCCCCACGTTTTTATTTGCACGGGGCCCCACAAAGTACATCATCAGTCCTGACAGAAAATATTCAACAAATGGTCATCAGTATTATTGCTAAAAGCACAAATGCCTTCTCTTTTGAGTGGTCCAAGAGACAGAGCATCTCAAAGCTTAATATTCTAAAATTTAAAAAATTGAAAAAAAAAAAAAAAGCAAATGGAGAAAAGGGGGAAAAAATTAGCTGCATGAACTCCGAAGCCAGGAAAGCTGGCACCATTGCCTTTAGCAAGATGTTATCTGACATCTTTTGGCTGAACGCGTCCTTTCATGGGGTGATTAAACAGCAAATATCTCTGAGTAGCATAATGTTTATTAGACGTTACTCTGTTAGGGCAGCTTGTGTTTTCCCTGTATTCTGTTTCCGTATTCAAGTGTGTACAATTTGTTGATTTAAATAAAATTTAAAATAAGCCGTGTTGCTTGAAGAGCTGCTGACAGGGCCTTGCAGAAAACTTTGAGAGATTTTTTTTATTAGAAAACAATTCTGTTTCTGTGTCATGTTTTTCTGCCTCATGCCTCTCCCTCACCCCCCTCCCTGTTTTTAGCACCACAGGACAGCAGCCTGAAAACCAATATCCTGACTTTTTTGGATGTTCATCTGGCTCTCTGAAATACTTCTATCCACAGGGCAAACATTCTGCTTGTCCATCTTGTCTCCCAGTTTATTAGAGAAGAGAGGGGCCGGCCTGCTTGGGACAAGGATCATCTACATTCCAGCCCAGGGGTCACCCCCATTCTAAGTGTTAGATTTTCTGGAGTGCTGATCATTCATTCATTCATGCATTATTTTAATTAACCAAATATTGAATTGGTGGCAAAGTACAGAGAAATGGACACTCTCACATGTTACTGGATAGAATGACAGTGTCCCTTGAAATCAAAAATGCTCATGATCTTGGCCAAGCTCTCTGCTTCTGCCCTAGAGAAATCTGCACACGTGGACACAGGAGACATGTGCAAGGAAGTACATCACCTTCTTTGGGGGAAGTGTAACAAGAGGAAGCAACCTATGAGCCCATCAGCAAGGGGATGGCTAAATAAAGTGTGCAAGAGTGAAACTGCAATGTGGTGGTTAAGAAGAATAAATTGGTTTTCTGTGTATTTACATAAACAAATACTCAACACATATTTATTTTTGAGGGAAAAGAGCAAGTTGCAGAAACATCTCACACCATATGTGGCCTTTTGTTAACAACCAAAAGGTTCTAAAAACACAAAACAATATTTTTTATATTTTCTATAGATACATGCATGTGTGTGAAAATCCATAGGACATGGTTTGGAAGCAAAGGCAGCAGATTGACACAGCACTAAACGGGGGGAAGGGCCCGATGGAGGGGAGATGCCAGATGCAACTTCGGTTGTGTTTGTAATGTCATATTTTGTATGAAACTTGATGCATTTAGTTTTGTTTAATGATAAATTAATATTTTCAACTGATACAAAAAATGTGCTGTACAAATTCACGGAGTTAATATTACCTAAGTTGTTCTGCAAACCACATTCGATTTTACCTATCAAATGTTGTAAGCACATAGAATTTGTATATGATACAGTATTCCTGTATTTCTGCACATATAATTTCTGAAGATTCTTGCAAAGTATTGCATAAGGTATGACCGATGAAACAAATGCCTACTCTAGGATTAGTCCTGTGTGGGCCTTAAGGCATAGCCGTGACTAAGCAGGAAGGTCCCTAGCCTCAAAAAGCTTCTAGTTATGCAATTCTTTACATGACATGTGGCCCAAAGACTGCATTAGATCCAGAGAAACAGAATTTGCAAATATGGGGCACAGGAATCAGCAATTTTAAACAGGTTTCCAGAAAATTGGTATGCACACCAGGAGTTCTCTAGCCTTCCCTAGAGGGAAGAATTCTCAGCTGAAATAGCATTTCTCAGAGAGATTTTCCCACTCCCTGACACAATATTCTATCTTGTTCCTTCACAGCATGGCCATTATTTTACTAACTTATTCATTTGTTTATCTTTCTGCCTCCATGTGGTCAGGGTCCATGTCTATCTCGATTTGGCATATCCTCAGCACCCAGTAACATGCCTGGCACATTTGTGTCCAATAAATATCCAAATATCCAATTAGTATACAATAAATATCACTTACAGGCATGAATGAATGAATGAAAGGTGAACAGCTACATTCTGTTCCATTCCTTAGAGGAATGTATCTGCATTGGTAGTTTGCCACCTCTTTGTCATACCTGAAATCTACTTCGGAGAAGAAAATAATGCAAATAATGAGAATTGCCACTTATTGAGGGTCCTTCTGTATGCCACCAGCTTTAAAGAATCTTGCTTTCCTAATATTCTTTCCCTGTTACTATATTTAAAAAATCATCCCCAAACTTAGCAGCATACAGCACTCACTTTCACGTGCTCTCAGGTTGTGTGGGTGAGGAAGCTGCAGTTGGCTGGTCTCTGCTTCACAACGTCTGGAGTTGCAGCTAGGAAGATGGGAACACTAGGGGCAACTGGATGGTCGGCAGCTGAAATTATCTGGAATCTCTTCTTCTGTGTGGCCAATGATTAATGCTGACTGCTGGAGGGACCTCAGCTGGGTTTTTTGGCAGTAACACTCCTATGTGGCTTTTCCAGAGGGCTACTTGGGCTTCCTCTCAGCATGGCTGTCTCAGGGTACTTGGACTTCTTATAATACATAGTACCCCCAGGGTCTAAATGTGAATGCCTCATTTAACAAGGCAAAAGCTTGCATCACCTTTTATGCTCTACACTCGGAAGGCATGCAGAATCACCTCCACCACAAGCGAGTCACGAGCCTGACCAAATTCAGGGGCAGGAAAATTAGACTCCCTGCTGGATGAAAGCAGTAGATATGTTCTAGAAAAGCACAGGACATTTTTACTACCATCTTTGGAAAACACAACGTGCCACACCTTCATAACAGTCCCACAAACAGGTGTAAATAATCCATCCTAAAGATGAGGCAGAAGGTGCAGAGGATGCTTTATTTGCCCAAAAATCAAACAGCTCCATGGCAAGTGGCTGAGCAAGGATTCAACTTAGGCCTGTGTGTCCCCAAAGCCTCCTTTCCCCACATGTCACTCATGTCACGTGAGGTGGAGATTATATTTATGCATTTCATTCTGCCTTCATTGTTTATTGGAGCGACATATCCAGATCCCAAATGTTGTCTTATGTAGAGGTTGTGTCTTCTTGCAATTTACAGCCTGCGTTACTGGTACAATAACCTGCCCCTCAATAGTTAATAGGCAGTTATTGAAATGAGTCTCTTCTGAAGGTCCATGGAAATTGCCATTAGGAGACCAGCGTCCGAGCAGAGTTTGCAACTTCAGGATGACAGCTGATCCGCAGTGATTGTTGACTCCGGTGAAAAATGATCCTCCATCTACGTGACACAATTATTTGGGTATTTACCACAAAGGCCCTTCAATGAGCCCTTTTCGATCAGAAAATAAGAAATAAGTTGAGGGAGAAAAATAGCTAAATTTAAATGTAACTGCTCACATTGTTTTGCCCTTAGATGGATGGTAGGTCTTTCTCATTATTCACCAAGCACAGACATGCTACCAAGAGTGATTTGGCAACTTGTGAAGATAAATCACAACCAGGATGGCTGCTGTCACTGTCCCGTTGAGAACGTGACTCTGAGGGCTGCCGGAATGGGGGAGCAAGTATGCGCATGGGCCCTGCTGGTGCAAAGTTGGAGAGAAAAAGGAGGACCCAGAGAAAGGAAAACAGAAGACAAGCAATAAAAATTCCATCTCTTCCCCTACGTTGTTCCCAAGTGCCATGCTTTTGAGAGAACTAATGTTTTTGTGAGTCCCCAACAGGGCAGAAGAAAGACAGATGGCAGGTTACCGAAGCAGGAGGGAAGGGAGGTTATGAATTTAACCGTCAAGGAGAAGAAAACACAGATCCAATATGTAGCTCAGGAGAAGGAAGAACGCAGCCAGACACTCTAAGAATCTGAAGGGAGTTGTGTTTTCCAGATATTTTTAGATGAAATCTTTTACACATGACACAAAGCCAAGATCCTCCCAAATTATCTTTGTTTATTCTATTTTTATAACCTATATTTTTGTGCTGATAAAAGCAACATCTTCTAATAGTATAAATTTTAACAAATATAGTAAAATGTACAAATATTCATAATTGTTCCATTCAGGAGTAACCAATGTAAATGTTTTGTTATACAGCCTTCTAGTTGTCCCTTGTGTATAGATATGTAGAACTATCCGTACTGCAAAAATGGGCTCAGACAAAACCTAATATTTTGTGACCTACAATTTTCCTTTCTTATATCACAAGCTTTTTTCCATGTCAATAAGTAGACATTTACGCTTTAATGGATGCATAATTTTCCACTGCAATATTATTTAATTGATCCACTATCACTGGATATTTAGGGTTGTGAATTATTATTATTATTATTTTTTTTTTTTGCAAAATGCAATAGTACACAAACATCCTTACATATATACCTTTGTATACTTGCTCCCTTTGGATACATTTCTCAAGGGGTGCGTATGTGTGTGTGCGCGTGTGTGTGTGTTAGTAAAGTGAGGCATGTTATTAAAGAGTTGTACACATACTGTTAAATTATCTTGCTAAGTTGTTATATTGTTAAGTCTCACCAATAATTATCCAAAGTCAAAGCTAAAAGTTAATACAACTTAAATATTGTTTTCTTTCTTTTCCTCCCATTCCTCTTCCCCTATCCTTTTCTCTCCTCAATAGTTCATCAGTAACTACTATTGTTGGAGCAGTTTATTTTGCTCAAGGAATGTACAGACTAGGGCAAGGGTTGGAAAACCATGGTCCATGGCCCAATCCAACGCATCATCTGTTTTTGTTCAGCCCATGAGCTAAGAATAGGGTTTGTATTTTTAAATTGTTGAAAAAAAAAAAAAGAACCAAAAAAAGAATAATATATTGTGATACACAAAATTATATACAATTTAAATTCTAGTGTCCATAAGTAAGTTTTATTTAAACACAGCGACTCCCATCTGCTTAATATCGTCTATGACTGCTTTTGCCCTACAACAGCAGACTTGAGAAGTTGGGACAGAGAGCAGGTGGCCTACAAAGGGGAAAATATTTACTATCTAGTCCCTTTGCAGATAAAGTTTGTGGACTCCTAGACTAGTGGCAATAATGTTTCTAACTCTCAATAGAAGCCAGAAATACTCCTAGGAGAACATCATAACAGGGGCTAAGAGTGAGATAGTCAACAGGCCTCCTGGGTTCAAATTCCAGCTCAGTGACTTACCGACTGTGGGACCTTAGTCCAGTTGTTAAAAGTCTCGATGCTAAAACGTCCTCATCTGCAGAATGGAAAAAACACACACTACTGACAACCAGTGTTATCACTAGGATCAACTAAAATAAGGTGTAAAAACTGTTATCATAGGTGCCTAGAACACAGCAAAACATAGTTGCTGTTGTTGTTACTATTTGCTCTTCACTTTTGGAAATTTAGCTTAAAATTTGTTCAAACGTCTTCAATCCTGGAGTTTTAATTTCTCCTGTTATTCTTTCTTCTCCTTGAGAAATTTTTGGTTCCAGAACAGGTGGTGCTGATATCACCAAAATAAGATTTGTAGTTTGGGAAGATTTCTCAAATGGAATACAGAAAACCATATTCCATTAATTTTTTTCTCTTGTGTGATTCAAGTACCTCTTCACTTACGTATTCATATATGAGGCATGTTAAAGTAACTTACTTTCAGGTCTCAAAAGAGTGAGGAAGCCACCAGCAGGTGCCTGAGGGAAAGAGCTGGCCTCATTGAGGATGCCAACTGCTCTCAAGAGTCAGGTCTGAAAGAGCCTCTAGTCTAGAAGGCCTATGACCTGTCCGCAGTCTAATGCCCAAGGAAGTCACGGTGCTGCGCTGAATTTTACCGATTTGCATTTAAGATGTTCTTCATTTGCTGTTCTGACATATAGCCCTGGATTGGACAGTTTGTAGACATGAAAAAAACCAAAAGGTGGTCTATCCAGGAAAGTACAGATGCTCCTCTACTCACAATGTGGTTACTTCCCAATAAACCTGTTGTAAATTGAAAATGTAAGTAAAAAATGCCTTTAATACAACTAACCCGTCCAACATAATAGCTTAACCTAGCCTGCCTTAAATGTGCTCAGAACACACACATTGGCCTATGGTGGGCAAAATCATCTAACACAAAGCCTGTTTTCTCATAAAGTGTTGAATAGCGCATGTAATTTATTGAATACCGTACCTAAAGTGAAAAGCAGAACGATTGTACGGGCACTCGAAGTAAGGTTTCTACTGAACGGGGATTGCTTCTGCACCATTGTTAAGTCCAGAAATCTTAAGTCGAACCATGGTAAGTAGGGGACCATTTGTACACAAATCTCTTTCACAGACTGGAGACAGGTCTTGCTTGTGTCTAAATAAAGCTCTCTCTGAGCATAATTTAAGCTCCTTCTTTCTTGTTGGGAGTAAAACCATTAAAGTGAACACCCCTTAGGTGGGCACCGTGTACCAGACCTGCGCTGGGCGCAGCGTGGATGCACAGGAGGACCGAGCTCTTGCAGCCTGATCTACAGGGCTGGCCTAGTGTGGACATCACACCCTCAGAGCTGCTTTCCCTGAACATCCTACCTGAAGGAGACCCTGCTGCTGTTGCCCAAAGCAGCCCTGTGCATCTATTTCAGAGCACTAAAATTAGAGACCTTTTTTTGTTTATTTGTTCATTTGTTTATTATCTGCACCCCCACCCCACCCCATTACTATTTAAGCTCCACAAAGGAAGGGACAAGTCTGTCTGGGTCATCAATGTCCCCCACACTTGTACAGCGTTGGTGTGACCAAATACTAGTCCTGACACTCAAAATACCCGC
Organism: Eulemur rufifrons; assembly: GCF_041146395.1. NCBI lineage: Eukaryota > Metazoa > Chordata > Mammalia > Primates > Lemuridae > Eulemur > Eulemur rufifrons. Next base: position 44,112,654 of record NC_091002.1, read on the forward strand.
AATTTTTTCCTCATTAAGACCCCTACCCCCTCTCAGCTCTTACCTCTTTGTTCACCATACTGAATTCTTGTCATTTCCTTGACACACAGGTATTTTTTTCCCTTCTCTTCTTAACACAAGCCAACGCTTCTTGGCCTAAAACATCCTTCCATTTTCCCCAATCCCACCCCCTACTTCTTCCCTGACCACCTCTTTCTTGGCTTTTAGGTGTCAGCTTGGAAACTGCATCTGACAGGAGGCTTCCCCACTAGCTCCCACCCCCAGGTCTCCCGGGCTCCTCCCTGCCCAGCACCCTTCTCACCACCCCACTCACCCTGGATGGTAGTTCCTGCCTGCTTCACGGTCTGTCTCCCCGATTAGAACAGGCAGCTTTGCACGACGCCCCCCACAGTGGCTGGCAGGTGGTAGGCGCTCAGGTGATGTGTTTTTAATAAATGAATGGTGAACCATGGGAGAATTGTTACCCCATATCCATAAAAATAACCCACGGTTTTTACCACTGAGAAGAAAGTATTAGTTACTCCTTACACAGAATGAGAGCTACTTTTCCCGATACGCAAAGCCTTCCTAGAACTCACTGGAAAAGACAAATAGAAAAAGAGGCACAAACTATGCATAGACAATTGGCAATGAATAAGTATATTTCATAAATACATTTTTTATTAGACACTTAATCCCTGACTCTAGGCAGATGTGAATTAAAATTCGAGTGGGAGGCCAGATTTCCTTTTCCAATTTGCCAAAATCAAAAAGTTTGATAATACCCTCTGTGAGCGAGCGTGTGGGAAAACAGGCCTTCTCAGTTATGAGTGATGGGAATGTAAATGCAACAACCTCTACACAGGACAATTTGACAGTATTTATCAAACTTACAAATGTACTCACCCTTGACCCCAGCTAGTCCACGTCCAGATATTTATTCTGCAGAGACCCTCCCACGTGTGTGGCAAGAGGTACATGCAAGGTTATTGACTGCAGGGTTGTTGGTAAGAGCAAAAGTTTAGAAACTCCCTAAATGCCTCTAGATTCAGGGCACTTAATGAATAATTTATATTAGGCCACAAATTGGAGTGTATTGCCTTTCTTTTTAAAAAAAAAAAAAGACAATGCTTTTTATTAATGGATATGAAATGATCTCCAAGATAAAAGACTTTAGGTTAAAAAAGAAGTAGATAAAAAAATGTGTATGGTACATCACCGTTTATGTAAAAGGGAGGAAAGTGCGTGTGTGTGTGTGTGTGTGTGTGTGCTCGCGCGCACATGCTCGTGCCCAAATGTACATGCACTTATCTGTACAGGCATAAAATATCTGATTAATAAGAAACTTGAGGGAAGGGGTGCAGGACAGCTAAGAGGCAGGGTGGGAGGAAGGATTTTTACTCTCAATAACTTTTCATGATTTGGAATTAAGAATTTTGTGATTATATTATCAACTTAAACATTGGGGGCAAAAGGACAGAAGAGAAAGAAAAGAGAGGAAGACGGGGGAGAGAGAGAGAGAGAGGAGCACTAAAGATCAGTCCTAACCCAGGCAGAATAAACTAAGTTGCTCATGGTAACAAGGTTAAACACCCTCTGCTTCGTGTGCCCTTTTGTCCCCAGTGGTTATAACAAAGTAGGAAAATAAGAGAGGCGAGTCCTAGCCTGTCTGTCGCCTCACTCGTGAATCTCCCGGTTTCCCTGACGATCTTGCAATAATTAGCAAGGGCTGGGTGCAAGCCCCTAAGCCTCACCTATCTGGCGACCCAAGAGTCGAATCCCACCACTTCCACAGCCATCTAGAAAGAAACCCACCAGGCTCTCCTTCCCGGTCTATCTTAAGAAACAGCCCCTGCTCCTGGGGAGGGCTCTGTGATGTCGACTGCTGTAGCAGCGGCTGTCACAGCTCACTTCAGCAGAAAGGATTAAACTGTCCTGAATATGTCAATCAGATATCAAAGATAAATGAAGTTTGAAAAAATAAAATGTACGATTTATTTTTAAAAAATAGTCTTTGGGAGACACCCAGAATGCACTTTGAAAAATCTAAGGGAAATGTGTCATGAAAACAAATCCACACTCTCCTGTCCAACTTTAATTTTTCACTGATAAAACTCGGGCGGGCTGCAGCCCAGCCAATAAATAAAGATTCTCCACCTTGAACGGCCTCCCCTTCCCATTTGCTATGATGGAGAGCCTCACCAGGGATGCGCCTGCCCCTGCCTTCGGCTCTGACCGCCTCCCCTTGCCAGGCCCTTGGGCGTAAAGGATCTGGCACATGCGTCAGGACTTTACCCAAGGACATCCCACCCCCGCTGCTGCAGGAACACACTCGCCAAGGAGTCCCCTGAGCCTCCTGGGCTTTGCTCGCTGCTTGGGCTTGGTGATGTTTGGGGTTTTAATTCACTTTACTAAAATTGCCTTTCATTCACTTAGTGACAGGTAGCTATTTGTTTTCAGGATTCCATTTGACATTTATTGTTAGCGCAAAACACTAATAATAATAATTAGCGCCTTTTTAGAGTTGTCTGGGGTTTTCGTGGGGCTGCATTGTTACTATAAAACATCCCGATGCGTTGCTGTGTATAAGATAGTATGATGGTATTTAAATGTAACAAAGGGGTTCATTATACTCAGGCCAGATTGCAGTATCTCTGAGCCCCCTCCCCGTGAGCAAGCCAAGACTTAATATCCTCTAAACTTGTCTGCAATGCTAATACCTATCTTTTTTTTTTAATAGGAGGAAAACCTCAGCATGGTTTGGCTTTTTCTTAGAAACAAGCAAGCAAATTGGGATTTATGCTCTAGAATTATGCTGCTCTGTATAGTAGCCACTAGCCACATGGAATTATTTACATTTAAAATAAATAAAATTAAATAAATTAAGCATTCAGTTCCTCTGTTGCACTACTCTCTTTTCAAGTGTCCAGTAGCCACATGTGGCTAGGGGCTACCATACTGAGCAGCACAGCTGCAGAACACATCCAGCATTCTAGAAGGTTCTATTGGACAGCACTGATCTAGAACCTTGATACTCAAAATGTGACTCAAGGGCCAGCAGCATAGGCATGAGGTGGGATTTTGTTCAGAAATACAGAGTCTCTGGATCCCCACCTCGGATCTAGGAACAAGATCCCCAGGTGATACATTTGCACATTAATATTTGGAACAGGAGTCAGAAAACTTTCGGTAAAGGGCCCAGTAGCAAATATTTTGGACTTTGTCTTTGTTGCAACTAATCAACTCTGGCATTTTTGTGATAAAGCAGCCATAGACAATACATAAATGAATGAGTGTGACTGTATTCCAATAAAGCTTTGTTTTCAAAAACAGGTGGCAGGCTATATTTGGCCATGGCCCACCATTTGCTGAACCCTGCCCTAGAATATTCTTTAGATGTCCCTGTAAATACTATTAGGATCATTTAATTCCCACTGTTGGATCTCAAAGACTAAGCATCTCTGATCAAACATCTTGGTCATTAATCCTGGGAAAGATGCTTTTCTGGGATGTCTCTGTTAGCTTATGTTTCTGTCTCTTGTTTCTAAAGAAAACTGACCAATCTGGCCCAACAGAAGTTAGTGGTTGAAAAAATGAAGGCTGGGTGCGTGGCTCACGCCTGGAATCCTAGCACTCTGGGAGGCCGAGGCAGGAGGATTGCTTGAGCTCAGGAGTTCAAGACCAGCCTGAGCAAGAGTGAGAGCCTGTCTCTACTAAAAATAGAAAAATTAGCCTGGCATGGTGGCACATGCCTGTAGTCCCAGCTACGTGGGAGTCTGAGGCAGAAGGATTGCTTAAGCTCAGGAGTTTGAGGTCCAGTGAGCTATGATGACACCACTGTACTCTACCCAGGGAAATAGAGTGAGAATCTGTTTCAAAAATAAATAAATAAATAAATAAAACGAGGGTGAACAGACTCAAGCATGCTCCACAAAGAGACAAAATCAATAAGAAAAGGCAGGGTGTTCAGCTGCTTTTACTCTCTGCCAAATCGACCCGTTAAACAATATGTGAAGAGACCCCTCGGCTTTGATGTAAGGCTGCCATGGTCAATTCCAAGTTCTAATACATGCTTTGTCCATCTGAACAAGGGTCCAAGGGTCCATGGAAGAGGTGGCAAGCCTAAGTTTCCCTTCCCCATGGAAAATGTGGCCACATAAACGAGAAGACACCTGTCAAGGTCCAGGCTGACCAGCTCAGAAGGGATGTGACCTGTGGGTGCCGGTACTTCTCCTAATCACAGCAATCGGGTAAGTGGCTCCCCTCCTGTATGGGATGGAAGAAAGGGCAAAAGTTCTTGTCTCAACTTTTCTGACAGGCCCAAAGTTATTTTTCTATGAGTTAAGGTGGAAGGCTGGAGAAAAGGAGACATTTCTGATTTAAGGATCAATGAATTATCTCAAAGCTCCCACCAGATTTAGAATGCCTGCCATGGGTTATGATAAACTCTGATTGGTCATTTTAAACTCGAATTCGACAAGTAGGAAGCAGGTAGGTAAAATCAAGGAAAATGGCCATTTGTCCTCTTTTGGTTTCTGCCAAGTTCTGGATGAAAGATAAGTCTTCACTCCACCCGCTGCTGGGTCCCATCAGGGCTAAAACTGAGATCGAACACCAAGTATGTGCAGAGACAGGCGGGCCCTTTGCGATCGGGCTGTCTGCATTCAAATTCCAGACTTGCCACTTGTTAGCTCTGTGACTTTCATCAAGTCACAAAATGTCTCAAACCTCACTCTCTTCATCTGAAATATGAAATAAAAATACTATTCACTTTGGTGATATTGTGAAGAATGAGATCGTAGATATCAAGTGGTAGGTGCACGCTATGGCCAGAGTAAGGGCTCAGCAGACAGTTGCTACAAACATGATGTCACATCCCCCTTAAGCAACTGGGGCCCAGAAGAGTGGAACACCCTAGATGAGAAGACAGAGGTATAAAGGCTGGTGCTGGGCTCTGAGTGCAGGCATTTCTGCAAGCCTCCTCTCTTCTTTTTCTCTCCTGCTGTGCCATTTGTTCTAAAGAACCACTTAAAAGGTGGTTTTTTTTTTTAATATCCTTGGCTCCCATTTTTCCAAAAACATCTACCTGACCTTTTAAGAACTGACCTGATGCTGTGTCTGGAGATACCGTGCCACCTCCAAGACCGCTGCACAAACCAGCCCTGCTCCAGGACATGTGCTATGACCAGCACCAGGGCAGCCAGGAGTGGGGGACATCCTGGCCTTCCATCCTGAGGAATCACATCCTCCAGTCCAAAGATCATCTCCTCTTCACAGTCACTCGGAAAACTTCCTCCTCTCTGCGTCTACAGATTCATCCTTTTATCTAGAAAAGTTATTGCTTAAGAAAATGAACAATTCCAGATTGTATCTGTTGCTAACAATTATAAAACTTAGTCTTAATGTCACATAACTGCCCTAAATTAAAGAATAGAGGGGAAAGGAAAACACGTAACAAATTTGAAAGGTGAATAACACTTTGATCCAAAAATTCAACTTTTAGAAATATCTTTTGGAAATAATAAGTGTATAGTTACATGGACAAAAATGTTCATTCATTTCAGCATTTCTAAATCAGAAACAGTCTAAGTTTTGGGGATTGGAGAAATGGCCTATAGGACGTGTGTACTGAATGCCATCTGGCCAGGAAGACGGTCAGGGCGATCCCCGCTGCTGGACTGCCCGCTCTCTGTTCAGTGGAAAAGGCGGCGTTACGGTGGCTTCACAGTCTGTGTCCTCACCGTGCTCCTCACATCCAAGCATCGTCAAATCCTAGCGGCCATTTCCCCACCGTCTTCCCCGAAACGACCACTCCTCACCTCCTCACCACAGCTTTGCTGCCACCCTAGTCTGCGCCATAGCTACCTCTCACGGGGACACGTTCCCTAACGAGTCCTCTGCTTTCTTTATGGCTCCTTTAGAGTAGAGTCTTCACACAACCACCAAGCTGAGTGTGTAAAAACACCAATCAGATCAGAATAAAATCCAAACCACTTCCTGTGGCCTATAAAGCACTTCCTGCACTGCCCTCTGCCCGTCACTGAACTGCCTTCCTTTGTGCTCCCCACGCCCACCCCCACATTGGCCATCCTGCTGGTCCCTGAGCCACCAATACCATCTCCACCCTCCTGCCTCTGCACTGGCTGTTCCTCTGCTGGCTGACTCATTCCTGGCTCTCGACATAACCTGAGAGTTTCATCTGTCCTAGGTTCTCTTCAAATGCCACCTCCTATGAGAGCCCATGATGAAAATCACCCTCCCACCACATCACCATCATTCTCCATCCCATGAACTATTATTTTCTTTATGACACTCATCACACCCTGTCTTTATGTATTCATGTATGCACTGGTTTACACTTTGTCTTTTCACCAGAATGGAAGCTTCTGGAAGGCTGGCATGTTACAGGTGCCTCTAATCCCAGTACCTGGAAAACCACCTGCCTCAGAAACTCAATAAATATTTCATTAAATAAACTTACATAAAGCTGTACGTCCACCCACTTTTTACAGTAGTTATACACAGGCAGGTGAAATTGTGGATGTTTTCTTCTTTCTTTTCTATTGTCCATATTTTCTGATTGCAAAAGAGCAAAAAGTTAATCTTATCATTATGACAAGCAAATAAATTTATTTATTTAAAAAAATAATAATAAAGGGGCCAAAATAGAATGTAACCATGCAAGGAGCCGGTAGGAACATTTCATAGCACACTTTGCCAGTGAAATCCCAATTGATAGTGTACTTTTCTTTTCTCTTTAAGTCAATTTTGGGCACCTCTCCTGAAGCTATTGTTACTAAAATCCTAGAAAAAGACAATAAAGTTAAGTTTACGAGAGTTAGAGGCATAACTTCTTACGCTAGAGTTTTCCTGAAGGATTTGGAAGGTAAATTCATACTCTTTGCCTTGCCACAGTTGGAGTATATTAACCTTTTCTTAATAACTAAACAAATCTTGATTTTAAAGAAATGTCTTCTTAGTCTGTCATCTTAAAGTCCATTGTTGAAGTTTAAATCTCTGTTTACCTCCAAAATAATACTGGCTGCAAGACAAAGGATGACTTTGGCATTTTCAAATATTTCTGTGTCAATCCTTGCAGGAAGGAGACATCTGATAAATAGCCATTTGTACTTAGCTGGACCTAAAAAGAAGATTCTTAGAAGAATTCCAAAACCCAAAAGGAAAACATGATAATGACTTCATCCTGGCCATGTCACTTAGGAGCAATGATTTATTTGAGAACTTTGACCAAAAGTATGAGAGATTCCTATGTTAAGCCTAGAGCAAGTCTTAACTAAACCCATAAAGCTCAGTCAGAATCGGGGACAGCAAAGAAAAATCCTATATATTACCCACATGGCCATATTTTTTCCCCAAAGCATCCAAACTTGTAATGATTAGTGGCAAATATTACATCTGCTTATTTTCAGAATGAGATGTCAATTTAAGGAAAGGTTTTAAACCAGCTCTGGTGAATATCACTCTCATGAAAGAGTATGATTCTATGGAATCATTTCATGTGGAAAATGGCCAATTTTATGCAGGCATCTGAAATCACCTTCTACATCCTTTTGAGGATTTTCCAGGAGAAAATACGTGTAATATTCCAATTGACATGTCTGCGGAAGCATTGTAGACTTTGTGGGTAGGTTGGAAAATGTATTTTTTAATGTATCTTGGAAACTTTTGCAGCACTAAAGTTAAAGGATGAATTCAAATGCTCCAAAAATATTCATTTGTTTTCTTCCCAAGTTTCCTGAAACAGAGTGCTTGGATGAAATATTTGACTACATGAAACCATTTATTTTGGTAGCATTTCCACCATTAACCTTAGATCATCTCCTAAAGACAGCCAGGAAAGAAACAAATAAACACAGTTCATTCATCATGAAGCGTGATAATAGGACATTTTATAAACAGAGTGTTTTCCATCCAGAAAGAAACCATGTAATTTTAACAAGATACATGGTGGGTATTTATCCAGCCAAGTACAAAACATTCACCTCAAAATATTTATTGATATTATTGATACTATAATTATCAAAAAAGAAGCCTGAGACTCATGATTGAGCCAGAACGGAGGGATGCTTGCCCAACCTTTATGATAATTCTTCAGTCCTGAAATTTACCAAAGTGTGAGTATTGGAATTATGCAATCCATAGAGTTTATTGAATACTTACTATATTTCTAGCCAGTTCTAGGTACTTCGGTTAATTTAAATACTAGACATTGTTTTTGCCATCTGATAGAGAATAAAAATCCTATTCCCTCTCTTCATGCTCCATAGGGAATTTCTGTTCCTTGGAAGGAACAGTAAAGCTTCTAGAATCTTTTTCCATGCCCTCAATGATAGCAATGATTAAATTGATAAAAGTGAGATAACACGTCTTTATAATCATGGCCTAGAAATTTCTTCTTCTCAGTTCTAGGCCATTTAGCCCCCAGGATGGATACATTCTCTTCTTCTCCTTTTTCCATGTAGTTTTTGTCCTTGGGTGAGGAGTTGGCTTGCCACGTAGGGTTGGGTCTGGAAGCTCATCTCTTTCCCCAGTATTGGTGCCCAACAGATGTGAGGCAGGTTCCTTTCAGAAAGCTGAGTGAGTGACCCTGATGACCCATTTGCCTACGGTAGGTGGGTTCGAAGCTACAGACTGGGGAAGTATTGAGGGTCCAGATTACATTAGAATGTAAGCTCTGTGAAGGCAGGGATTTTGTCATATGCAACTAAGAAGACAGAATGCCCCAACCAGGTGATGTCAGCAGCTGTCGTTGGCCTTCACTGCTGACACATGACCAGAGTAACCATGGTGGCAGACATGAAGGCCATTCATAGTGCCAACAGCTGGACTCCCACTCACCAAAATCGATCAACCTACCACTGCTGAATGGCCACCCTGTTAAGAATAGACAGCCCATTCTGAGCCCCTAATATGGAGCCATCTCTCGTGGAGGTCAACCAGTCATTTTGTGGTAAGTTGGCCATACTGATTAAAAATTCATTTTCACTGGAAGAGACAGATGTTTCAGCTCTAGGTTTGCCTTTCCTACCTGCAGGTCCTGTTGACACCGAATAGCTCTGAGTTCTCTCTGGGAATAGCCCAGATGAAGAGAAGACCTCCCCCTTCCCAAGGTCACCGTCCCTTTCAGGAAGGAGCCTGAATTCCATGACTGTTTGCTGAGGGGATAAAAAGAGCAGCGCCTCCTACCCCGACTCAAGACAACCCTGAGAGCTCCCCTCGTTCAGAGCTTTCTGTGGGATAGCCGAGGCCATCGTGGTGACGGCAAGCAGCCCAAATTCTCTGTCTGCCCAGTCCTGGTTCCTTTCCTCCCCCACAGATGTGAAAACCAAGAGCCCGCTGTAATCAACTTTCACACTGATCTCAGTCACAGGGTCTGCTTCCTGGGGAAACTGACCTGAGTCGTGATTATAGAAAATGATGTCCCTAAATTGCCTGACATTAAAAAGGGTCTCACCACAGGTGGGTTTGATCCACTAATACATCTAAGAAAACATAAGTTTCGAACAACAGCATTAAAAATGGTAATAATAACACCACCTATTATTACTAAGTGCTTTACATACTTTAACTCATTTTATCCTTTCAACAAGTCTATTATAATCTACATTTTACACAAAGTAAAGGAGGCACAGGGGAGTTAATTAACTTCCCCAAGTTCACACGCTTATCCATTACACTTTACCAGCCTGGGTTAGGATATGGCTCTAAAAAAGACGTATTTGTAAGAGAAGTTAAAGAATAATCCCTTTGCTTTCTAAGTTCCGTCAGCCTAAAATTCAAACCTTTTAAGATGGCAAAGACGGTCTGCTATGATGCTGGAACTCCTCCTATTCATTGAAAAACCTCATCTGAAGTTATTCTGAGAAAGGAAGAGGAGCTAGTCATGTAAAGAAGTATATTATGAACAATAAACAGTGTCTGTAAAACCCCTCATTCTTGGAAAATGCATATGTCATGGGCATAATATATTTCTGAGTATAAAGTTGTTTAGAGACTTGGCATTGAACTGAGACCCCAACTTTTATTGCACTTTGTCCAAATAAGAGCCAGCAGATGACGGCCATTCTGACTGTGCTTGGCTGAATTTCAGTAATGATGACAGGATCAGCATCCCTGCTATTTCACATAACTAAATGTCCTGAATCCAGTGGAGGTGGTCATGGTCCTGGATTTTATATTGCCAGTGACCAAGACAATACAAAATGATCCAGCAAGTGTTTAGCGAGTGTCGACCATATACCCCACACTGTACTGGGCACTCCCGTTAAGAACACAGCAGATACAATGTATTTCTTAAAGAGCTTACAGTCTAAGTATACGGGCCTCAAACTTCAATTATTTCCATACTGTCTTCAACATTTTTGGCATATTTACTTACTATATGTCCTATAATATTCTTACCATTTTTTAATCATTTTTTTACTTATATAAATTTAATTAAGAAAGTATATAGCCCCCCCTGCAAATAAAATGTCCACCCAAACCAATACAAAAAATATATAACTACTAATAGTTTTTTAAGATTAAATGGTTAAAATCTAAAATCATTGTGAATTCCTCCAGTGATACATGCACATGTGCCACATTTGAGAAATACTGACTTCATGGAAAAAGACAGGTATGGGGAGAAAGTAGGAACATGAATGGCTGCGTGATGCCGTCTGATGAACTGGTACAGAACATGCACCATAGAGCTAAATGGATTTGATTCAAATCTTAGTTCTGGCACTTAGCACTTACTAGTTATATGATTTGGAGAAAGTTACTTAACTTCTCTTTCCTCACCTGTATAATGGAGATAAGATAGCATTTACCTCATTGTGCTATGATTAGGATGAAATGAAATAAATAACTTAGCACTGTGGCGAGCGCATCCTAAGCGCAGCAAAAAGGTTAAGTATGATTGTTATTATTGCAATATGCCAAGTTGTGGGAGGGGGTCTGTACGGGGCAAGTCTCAGTTTTACCAGAGGGACTCAGAGAAGTCTTCGCAGAGGAGACGCCCATCCTTGGGACTGATGAGTACAGGTCGCCAGGCATAGGAGTCAGGAGATGGTGATCACTCAGGCAAAGGGCAGTCTGAGCTAAAATAACCTCATTTTCTCTCTTCTCTGATGAATTCATTTAGCGGACACTGTTTGTTTGTGCCTGTCCCCTTTTCTCTCATGGTAGCACTTCGGTATTTCTTTGGAGAGCTACTCTTTGCTCGCTCTTTGTATGCAACGGATAGGGCAGAGCTGAGTCCATTCCCAGCTCCCGGTGGGCGTGTGAGTCAGACCCACCCAACCACTCACCTGGCCGCAGCGATCAACGTGGTCTAAATCGAACCAGCTGGGGTGAATCTCAGGACGCCGTAGGGAACCGCTGAAAAGAACCGTGTGTTGGGTTCCCAGGGCTGCTGTACGAAGCACCACAAACCAGGCAGCTTCCACAGCAAGAGTTTATTATCTCGCAATTTTGGAGGCCAGAAGTCCACAATCAAAACCTTGGGCAGGCCCTGCCCTCTCTAATCCGGGCCTCTCTCCCAGCCCGTTGTGTTTCCTTGGCTTGCGGCTGCATGACTCAACTTTACGTGGCTTTCTTCCCGAGTCCTCGGCTCGCCTGTGCCCACATTTCCCCTTCTTATAAGGACACCAGTCACATTGGCTCAGGGGCTCAGCCTACTCCAGTGTGCTCAGGTAAGTCCCCATGTTAACTCTACAGCTGCAATGACTCCGTTTTCAAATAAGGTCACATTCGGGGGGTTAGAAGTTAGGAATTTTGAGGAGGCCATAATCCAACCCAAAACAGAGAGGTTCTCATTCCACCAAATTTAAAGTTGATAATGGAAACTTCTGATGCCCCTGAGTATTCTACATAGAGAAGAAATACCCTCCTGGTCAGAACTGAACTCTGATCTTTTTCTTTGTCCAAAAAATTCCTTTCAAAGGGGGCCTGGTGACTCATGCCTACAAATGATAAAATCTCAGTAAACAGGTTTTTGTGATGTGGTTTACTTCCCAACCTGATTCTGGTATAGCGTCACATAAAAGATAGAAGACTCTTATCTTAAGCATTCCTTTCTACTGATTCTTAGTCTTTTGGACAAAGCCTAACTCTTTCAGCCAGTTGTCAACTAAACAATCCCTAAACCTACCTATGACTTGTAAGCCCCTGCTTTGAGATGTCCCACCTTTTGGGGCCAAACCAATGTATGCCTTCCATGTATTGATTTATGACTTTACCTGTAATTCTTGTCCCCCCGAAATGTATAAAACCAAACTGTAACCCAGCCACAGTGAGTCCACTTGCTCAAGGCTCCTTGGACATGGCTCCTGGCCATGGTCCTCAAATTTGGCTCAGAAGAAACCTCCTTAAATTATTTTACAGAGTTCATCTTCATTTCCATTGACACTGGTAATGAAGCCAACTTAGAGAAACTTAGAGAAAAAAGGAACTGAGAGACAGAGATAAAGGTTCCCTGTGTCATCATTTAAGCACCTGGATCCAGCTATGCCTGAAGCTTATGCCCTGAACTTTTCAGGTACATGAACCAATAACTCCCTCAGTTTTTAAAGCTAACATTAGAATTAGGTTCCTATAACATTGAAATAAAATAGTCCAGTCTAAAATAAAATCTTAAGCCAATTATAGTTTTTAAAATTTTTATAAATTAATTCTAGGCTCCATAAGGAAAGAGGATGGGTTTCTTAAAGAAACAGAAACTTTAAAACAGGTTTAAGCCAGTTTTGAAGATCCACCCCTTTTTAGACACATCCTTTTCTATCTCGTGTAGTAACTGTTAGTAGTTTGTGACATTTCTAGTCTGTCCTGGGTGTTACTAGTACCTCACAGGTCAGGCCTGTCACCTCCATAAAAGCGACGAACATCCGTACCAGCAAACTCTATGGTGTGGAGTCCCTTTGAGAATTACTGATGTCACACTAAATTTCATCAGCTGTATTTATTCTCTCTTCATCTCTGCCATTTGAGGCTCTTCAAAAAAAAAAAGTCTGATTATTTTTACATGAAGATAGCTTCTCCTTGCTCCTGTGATTTGAAAATTGTAAACCAAAGCTTAATTCTGGGGGACTTCATTTGTCCTTATGGCAAGTATAATTAAAATGTAAATCTCTAGGGGAAATACCTGGAAAATTAAGGTTATTGTTGACATTGTTATTAATTAATAATTATCAAATACTCACTTTCAAAAAAAATGATTAGCCTTTGGATTTTGATAGTCTCCATTATCCTCATTAGGCGATGGTGAAATAAAGATGAATGAATCCTTAAGCAGATGAATTAATGATTAAGGCAGTCCAGAAGAATTCAACCTAGATTCTGTATCCAGCAGTTTCTGCATCAGCCTGTGGCATTCTCTTAGCTGGCTAGATTTTGAGTAAGTGTTCGAATGCCATTAACTCTTAGAGCAGTGATTTCATAGGGAGTTAAAGTCTGATAAATAAAGAAAGAAAAAGACAAAGCCACATTATATCCTTTTCAGCAATATCCCATCGAAGAGTCCCCAGAAGGTGATATCAGAATGCAACCCTAATGAAGTTTCCGAAATACCCTTTTATGATTTTATCACACGCAGAAGAATTTTCTAAGGCAGCATCTAATGATGCTGATAAGAACCATGCACATGAATCAATGAGGAACCTAGACCTCTTGGTTTAGATTTGGTATGACAGTATTGTGTGTTAAATAAATACCAATAAATTATTAAAACATATTGGTTGTATCGTAACACGGAGCCTTAACAATGTATTATGTCAGCATGTACAGCTCTCGCTCAGGGAAATTCTCCATCTCTTTAATTCAAGCACTGACATCCTGTGCCAGCACAAAGCCTTTTTTTATTTGAGATTGACACATGTCTAAAATTGCTTAGATTTTGTGTTGTGCTCTTAATACTTGAAACCCGGCAAATGAAATTCTATGCCACTGTGCATGAACAATGCCTTACAAAAAAAATCTTAGCCTGGGGGTTCAACTGGAGGATTGGAGAAACAAAAAGTGCTTTCACTACTATTGCTTCAAGTTGGGGGAATAATTACATTGGTTGAGGAAAAGGGAGGGCCGTTCCTAGCCCCTTGGAAAAACAGTATGTTTGTCAGCCCTTAAATTAGATCATTAAATTCAAGAAGGGTGTTGTATATGGATCCTGGGTCATGTCAGCTGAATGGCTGCCTGTGCCGTGGTAAGGATGTGTTAGTCATCATCTGCCACCCGTTCGGGGGAGGGTTTTGCTCCTATTTTATTCTGACATGCCTGGGTAATTGTGGTGACCCTGATGAACTCTCCTTTCTGTACCTGAGGATAAACTTCCTCCAGTTTACTTTCCAAAAGCATTATTATGCCTGCTGCTTTGGCTGCAGTTTTATTTTCATGGGATTTTCCCAAAATAACATTTCAGTCATCAAGCATGGCTTAATGCACTTGAATGTCACCATGTTACTGATGGCGATGAGGAGTCCGGCCAACGCTGGGACTCCTTGGATCAGCATGGAAATCGAATCTCACGTAGTGCTTTGGCATTTAACATCTGACATCCACAAGGTCGTCCGTATATACTCGGCTTTTGACACACAACATTTTTGCTTCAATCTCCACTGTTGGGAAGAAAAGAAAAACGGTTTGCTCGAGACTGAAAATCTTTTTGGACAGTGATCGAGATGCTGCTGCGGGACAACTTGGGGAGCATAAGCACAAGCGCACATTCTTTAGGAAGGAATCACGACCTGCTCTGTCTCAGTTCTCGACTTCCATATCGCCGTTCTCCAGTGCACATCCAGGTCACTCAGCATAGCCCCAATAAGCCGTTTTGCTGCAAGCTTCCACATCTTTGCACGTGCTGCTTTTGCCATCGGAAGCACCTTCCTCCATCTACTGAGAAAAATCCCTCTCCTTTCTTTCAGAACCTCTGTAGGATCTTTCCTGGGAAGGATGGGGAGGAAGGAATTAGCACCTCCACTGTGCTTAACTTACAAAGAACCTCTTCACGTTGTTTACTGTTTCCATCTTCTCAAATGTTTGCACCTTAAGTGCCAAGGCCAATCCAAACTAGCAATCAGGAGCTGTTACTATATCCCAGAGCCTGGAGACGGCGCTTTCAGGCATCAGGCCATTTAAAGTACGTCAGGGCAGTGCTGTGTGGGCTCGTACTGTCCCCATTGTTCGGATGTGAACCCTGAGACTCTGAGAAGTTAAGTAACTCGCCTGGTGTCACGTAGTTAATAATTCACAGATTCAAGACTCAATCCCCTGACGCTGGCACCAAGCATGACACAACGTATTTATCATCGCTTTAAAACTCTTTGTTTTCGCCACTCCTCCTACAGTACTTGATATATAGTTGGTGCTGTGATAAATGAGCAAATGTTTGGGTTGTAAAGCCGTTTGTTATTCCACACAGCCCCTTCTCCATTGGTAGACGAGATATAAAATGATGTACAATACAGTCTTCTAGAATGGATACTATTACTATGGAGGCAGAGAGAATATCAACAAAATAATGATGATAATAATAGTGATGATAGTTAACATTTTGCATATTTGCTGTGTGCCAGGTACTGGTCTAAACTTTGCCTAATGACCTCACGTAACTCTGTCTGGGGTTCTCTAGACGAGGCTCAGAGAAGTTAAGGGAAAAACTGACGATCAAACATTGGTAAGAACTAGGATCAGATCTTGAACCCCAAATTATCCCAAAGCTCACATACTGGAAAAATTATGCAGACACGCTGCAATATAAACCATGTGTGTTCAGCGTGCTCCATTTTGACAATAGAAAGACAAAGGCCTTTCCCTACAATTTAGGTTTACGGTTTGGTTTGGATTCTCACTGTGCCTTAGCTACCCACGAGCTGGATGCTCTGAGGCAAATTATTTTTCCTTTTTGTCCTTGGTTTTCTTACAAAGTCCATTCTGTTTCTGAGACTCGATAAGCTAGCAGTACGTTATGCGGTAGCCTGAAGTGGCCACCCGACTCCTTTCTGTGTCTCCAATACAAGTCCTTTGAGAGCTCAAGGGGTGGCAAAGTTTGTCACCCTCTGCCCGGACTCCTCCTCCGGCTTCTCCCACACTGGCTCTTTCAGGTCTCCACGCCAATGTCACCTCCTTGAGAGAACGTCTCTGACCCCGAGTTAACCTCTGTTGCACACTCCCTGCCCTGATTAATTCCCCTGTAGAATTTCCAGAAGTGGAAATAATTTTAGGTATTCCTTTACCCGTTTTCCACCCCTGGAATACAGGACCACAAGGGCAGGGCTCAGGCTGTCTCGTTTACCATGGACAGTGCTTGGCAACTAGTACATGCCCGAAAAATACCGTTATCGTTTGCAGCCATTCTAAATAAAATAAAAAATACTGTTATTATTATTATTATTTTCAGTGATTTCAAGGAAAATCAGCCAAAACTTTAGTGATTCAAGCATCATTATCAATTTCCCTTTTTCAACCGTATACTCATTTCTAAGTACCTCTAATTACCTTCCCACCCCACCCCGTTCCCAACCCTTAAAACATAGCCCTGTTTTCCATCCAAGAGTTGGGGGTGGGGGATGCACATGGCTGGCTGATTAAGCAATTATCCAGGCGAGCAATTCTTTCCTGGGCAAGTGAGTCATTGCAGATTCAGAAACTATGCATCCAAACTGGAAACCACCCAGGCCACTTTGTTCCTGAGTATCCTAACGTGGTTGAGTGCAAACCTTTGCGTGGCTTTTAATTCCCTTTTAAAGTAATGCATACTATTTAATCAGGGTTCCCTCCCTGTCCATTGTGAGAGCCATGGGCTGTTTTATAAAACATGGAAACAAGAAATAGCAGTTGACTCAAGACCTACTGGAGGGCTTCTGCTTACCCTGCTGAGGTTCCTTTGTTTGTGGCACTGCATTGTTTTGTTTCCCTGGTTATATTTAGAGCAGTGCAGGAAGAAGGAAGAGGGGGGTGGATAATGAATGAGTTTACAAATATGTTAGTGATATAATTAAAAGACAGAAAGATGCCACGTAAATAAGTAGTAATGGGGGAAGGGGAATCACTCATGTGAGAAAGGACTATGGCAATTCAGGAAATAGGGGATTCATTAGGAGCAATCGTGCTGCCTGGCACCGGGCACCATGCCATCACCAAGCCATGCCAATGGGTCGAGGCATTCACCTAGACTATAGGAAATGACTAGACGAGAATCCACCTGGAATTGTCTCTCATAACTAAAAGGAAAGACTTTTTCTAGGATTCTCTAGACAAATTCTTTTCTTTTTCTACAAAAAAAAAAAAAATTATTTCCAAGGTAATGATAGATGCTTTGAAAAATTAACAGCTATCACTGATTGAAGGCTTGTAATGGCAGAGTTATAAGCACTTTCCGTGTAATTCACTTAGTCCACACAGCAGCACTCTGAGCTAAGTGCTACTATCCCTATTTTTCAAGTGAAAAAACAAAGGTACAGAGATGTGAAGCAACTTGCCCAAGGTTAAACAGGAACAAGCAGAGTTAGCCCCGGAGATCATTCCGCCTGGCTCCAGAGCCCCTTATTTGAGCAATCTCACTATCCTACCTCTCTAAAACTTATTATTATTTTTTTTTTTTTTAGAATTCACCATATGAAATTGCCAATCCTGGGTCACTTTCTGCTTACAAAAAGTAGCAATTTCACAATTCAGCCTAGTACAATATTATTTAGAGTAAAATATGGAATTCTTCCTCCCCCATCCAAAAATGTATACTTCTAGAACTTTCCTAGGCACACATCTACATTTACACACGTAGACAGATGTCTATAATTTTACATTGTATTGTTTACAAGACTGGGAAAATAGACTCCAAAACGTTTCTTAGACAACATTGCACAGATATCCTTGGGCACTTGTGTTACTATTTCTAGAGGCTGGCTATCTAGAAGAAGAATGCTAAATCTCAAACTTTCCCTTAGAGCGTGACAGTTCTTACACTTCTGCTCTCCTTGTATCAGTCATTCAAATTTCCGAGCGCCAGGTTTGTAGCGGGAACGCCAAGTTCGCTGAGCCAATGAAGTACAGACACCGGATGCCATGTTGTAAACAGCATGGGGCAGGGGGGACCCAGCCAGGCTTTTGAAAAAGTAATCCCAGCACTGACCTTCCTCTGACCAGAACATGGGTATCTCAAATTTATGAATATTATTTCCTGCCTCAAAGAGGTCAGAGATCACTGTGAAGCCCTGGTTTGTTTCTTTAAGCCCAGAGAGAGAAGTTGAAGGGGTGGAGCCGACCTCAAGGGTCTTTGCTGCCTGAGATGAAAGGCCTGTGAAGGTCAGAGACCTGTGTTAAGTCAATATCCTACACAGTGCTCTCTCCGGAACTTTGGCCTTCAATAACTCAGCTCCCTGGGGGGTCCCATCCTCTTCGGAAAGATTTGATGTTGGCTCTTGGCTGTTTCATGTTGCCTCTGTCTTGATCTCCTGGTTCTCTTTTACCTGGCTGATTCTAATCTATCCAGGATTGCTGCCAGCTGACCTTTTGAGTACGCTGGGTATTCATTTCTGAGACTCAGAGCTGTACTGCCTGGATTTGTGGAGCCACTGGGTTCCCTGCTCTCGGACGGTGACTATCTCTTATCTGAATGAACCAGCAACAAACTGATCTCTAGCCATTCATTCCACTCCAGGCAATTTCAGCCAGCAACAAGGTGATGGTTTCTAACATGCATGTTAGATTTTGTCACTCCTCTGCTTAAATCCCTTCAATGGCTTCCCATAATCCTTAATAAAATACCAACTCCTTTCTATGACCTCTAAGGTCCTAACAGATGCAGCCCCTGCTCCACCCCAGGTTCTAACTCGTCCACTTTCCCAAGCTCACATGGCTCCAGTCCTGAGCACCTACCTGTCCATTCCTTCAGTGCACCATGTTTATTTCTTTCCACCCACCCAAAGCCATTTAACTTGCTGCTCCTTTAAGAGAACTCTTTTCCCTAATTTCCCATGGAAGGCTTCATCTTTCCATCTTTGAAATTCTCTAATTTTTTTGTTTACTTATTATTTTCTGGTTTTCCCAATAGATATTCACCCATAAAAGCAAAGACCTCTTTTGTGTATTTCACCACAGTGTTTTGAACAATACCTGGCACCTCTTAGAAGCATACTAAATGTTTGATGTGAAAGTGAGTGAAGTAATGAATGAGTCTTGGGTTTCTATTTTCAAAGAGCCAGTGGTAATTATTAAGTAAAGGGTTTTCTTTGGCTCTGCCTTTGGCTAGTCTTCAGCAGGCATGCTTCTTTACAGAGAGAAGAGAAAGTGGACAGGTTTGTTGGGTGAACAAAGCTATATGTTCAAAGACATTCATCATCACTTCATATAAAAGTGAAACATTGTCAATGCCGTTCCTAAGAAAAACATCTAGTATTGTCTGCAGTAGCACAGAATGGAACGCTAGGTCTCTGTTAACCTGAATAAGGTCACCTATAAGAACTGGCGTGATGTGGTGAATAAGAGTGTGAAGTAAAAAGAGTTAATTTCAGAGCCAGTGTGTTTGGCATTGCAATGTTTGTTATTAAAAAAAAATAATACAAAATCTAAGAGATTTGTATCTGCATTAACATTGTGGAAGAATATAGGGAAGAAATCATTTTTCCCTGAAAGGTGAACAACAGAAATGTTTTTGTTTTCCACTTCATATGTTTGCGGTTGTTTGAAATGAACATGTATTCCCTTCCTTAAGTAGGTAAGACACCAAAGAGATATATAAAAAGCCAGCACAAGTTCAATCTGGAAAAGGGAAAGCAGAGAATGACTATTTCTAAAGCAAGTAGAAACAATGATTCATAAACTGGGCAGTGATTAAAAAAAAAAAAAAAAACAATCTGGGCTTAAAGGTGATGGGCTGTGATCAGACAGCCCAAATCCCTCAACCAAGCCCTGTCTCTGTGCAACAGCCTTTGTGGCTTAAGTGCTGCTAAAGAAATGCTTCCTTGAGCTAGTGTTAGAGTCCCCTTCAGAAAGAAAACTGAGCATACCAATGTTTTAATAATAAAAAAAGCCTCTCTCACCCTTAGATCTTCACTCTGTGACTTATTAATGCTCTCGGGTCTGCCCTCCTCCCTTTGTATTGGAGATTTCCAGGAGGACCTCACCCCAGTTGCCTCTTTCCGAACTGCTGGTATTATTATCCCCGCTTGCGTCTCCCTCTCCCTGTGGGGAGCTGACTGTTGTCCAGGCTTTCATTCTCAGTCTCTGAAGTTCAGGATGGGAAACGTAAGGCATCAGACAAACCTAAAATAGGAGAGGGCACTTCAAATGATAAAAGCACACTTCAGAATTGAAACTGGACTACAGGAATTGAGAGATGCAAGTGTGCCTGTACTTGGTTACTTCAGTCATGCAATGATAAAGCAGGGCAGAGGAGGAAAGGAGCTGTCTTAGTGGGTGGCTTGTAAACAACAGACATTTATTGCTCACGGTTCTGGAGGCTGGCAAGTCCAAGATCAAGGTGCTGACACATTGCGCTTCTGGTAAGGGCCCCATTTTCTGGTTCATTTATGGTAACTTCTTGCTGTGTCCTCACATGATGGATGGGGCTAGCTAGCTCTCTGGGGTCTCTTTTATAAGGGCATTCATGAATGTCACACCCTCATGGTTTAACTCTCAAAAGGCCCCATATCTTAGTACTAGCACATTGGGGATTAGATTTCAATGTGTGGATTTTGGGAGGACACAAACATTCAGACTTTGGCAGGAGCCCATATTTATGTCTCATTTATTTATTCAAAAGTGTTTATTGAGCACCAGAGGTGGGCCAGATACTGGGCTATGGCTTGGTGATACAAAGCAAGCTAAACAGATGAGATCCTAGCTCTCTTGGGCTCCCAGTGAAACTGGGGAGGAGGACAATAATTACTAAAAAAGAAAGTATAAATGCAAACTGTGAAGGGCTGTGAGGACATGAGCGTGTTCTGTATGAATGTGTGGTTGGAATCCATGACAGTTTGGGAGGCAAAGGAAGGCTTTCTGGAGGAAGTATCTTTTGGGTTAAGGTATAAGGTTAAATGGGGATAAATAAGGCAAAAGCATGGTATTGGCACAAAAATAGAGACATAGACCAATGGAACAGAACAGAAAACCCAGATATAAAACCATCCACATACAGCCAACTGATCTTTGACAAAGCAGACAACAATATACACTGGGGGGAAAAAGGACTAAGAGGAAAACGAAATAAGATTACTCACCCAGGGGACATTTTGAGACACTGGCCATTTAGAGGTGAGCATTCTGGTATAGACATATCAACAAGCACGCACTTTGATGTGAAATGATAAATGTAAATAAATTTACAAGGATTATAAAGCTGATTATTGGTAACAGACTTTTGGGGGCGTCTCAGCCATGTGGTTACTGGTCACCAGAGAACAAACACTGGAATGAAAAATAAAAGACCTGGATTCTCCTCCTGGCTCTGTTGGTGGCTTGCCTTGTAAGTCATTTCCCATTTGTGGACACCACTCATTCCCCAACTGTTATTTATTGAGAACCTACTACAAATAATAAGCACTGTTCTAAGTAGTAGCCTTTATTTCTCCATCATAAAATTGGAGGATGGGACCAGAAGTTTCCTGCAGACCCTTCCCTCCCTTACCTGTTCAAGAGAATTTATTCTCCCCTATGCTTAGGTTTAACTCCTGGCTCTATCACTTACTAGCTGTGGGGTACAGGGAATGTCATCTAATCTCTCCATATCTTAATTTCCATTTCTGTGAGACAAGAATAATGATAGTATCTCCCTCACTGGATTGTTGTGACATTTAAATGAATTAATATGTATAAAGCTTTCACTGCAGTGCCCAGCACATAATGACGGCATATAAGTTTTAGTGGCTATTATTATGACCATCATCATTATTATTATATTTAACAATAATTTCAGAAGCTGAAGAGTTGAGCTGGAAAATGGGATTTACTTTGTATATTACAATAACCACACATTTCTTTACTTAGATTAGAGCTGTTCTTACCATGCTGAGCCTCTCTTTGGAGGTATAACCAACAGCAATTTTTTAAAATACCGCAATGGTGGTTAAATTGTTTTGATGGTTTTCTAGATTGGCATTTATGTATACTTCCTGTTTGTCATGGGCATGTTACCTGTGACTCTAACTATTCATCATAATAATAGCACCAGCTGCCATTAACCCAGGTGCTCACTGTGTGCATGGCATTGTGCTAACACACATGTGTAGTATGTTACTCTTCCCTGCAATCATGAGGGGCAGAAAGAATTACTAGATGCATGTTACTGAGAAGGGAACCGGGGGGTCAGGAAGGATCCGTCCACGACTGGGAACTGGCAGAACAGGACTGATTTCTGGAGTGACTCCAAGACTTGCTCTGCTAACCCTGACTCTATACCACCTCCAATTCAAGCTTCCAAAATGAATGCGATTGAAAATATCTCTGGCCCCAAATGCCCTGTACTCTAGTTTTGGCTTCATTAACCAAACAAATTGCATATGAAGAACCAATCTTACTAGACCTATTTATCCAACTTTCTTAAATCTATACATATTATATATGTGTACACATATATATTTATCTATGAGTAAGCGCCTATAGCTTTCCTAAATAGTCATAAAAATTTTATTTGGAATAGAAATGCCTTTACTCATTAAAGCATCAGTTCATAGATTGTTAACTATTTAACAGAAAGGTCGGAGTTAGTTGCCACTGTTAATTGATGATCAATCAGAAAGAGACAAAGCAACTTCGATAATATAATGGAAGTCAATAGAAAGAGAGTTTGATTTGCTAAAATGTGATTGATTTGCAGCTTTTCAGTATATACATTGCATAGAGTAAGGTTCACCTAGAATAGATCAAATTTAACCCAAGGTTGCTTCCATTCGATTTGATTGAGTGAAACAAGACCTTATAATACCATTCCTCCATCCACTCACTCAGTAAATCTTGCCTTCCATGTTGGGGAAAGATTTTTCCAGGAGTATCTACATTAGTCAAAGAATGCACCTTCTTGGAAGCCTGTCTACCTTCATTAAATGGCTTTCAGAGCACACAATGCAACTGAATAACCTGCATTATTCAAATGGTTTTCAATGTGCACGAGGAAAAGGAGGTGTGCTCAGATGGAAGCGATTTTAAGCAGCTCATCTGCACGGCAGGAAATTCATTTCTCCTTTGATTCTTATGCCATTTCACTGGAGGCATATGTATTTCTGGTACCTATATAGTTTTGTGGGGGCTTTTCAGCCACCTAAACCAGAGTCTGGTGAACAATCATCACACTTTTGAAAACACAACCAAATGCCTTGTAATTTTCTTAGGAACAATACTTTTTATGCTTCTCCATTCTGACTCAGAGGTACAGTGAGATGTTTTTACTAAGTGGGATTATTTTCTCCCACGTGGAGTTTTAGACCCTGTGACAAATGTAATGAAATCTGTCAGTCTTTCTAGCGAGACACAGAAAACTAGGTGCAGTGTTCCTCTGTCTTATTTGCCAATATTAGGTGAAAAGGGTGGGGGCAGGGGATGCTTTTAAAATGGCTTGTAACTTTAGAGCTTGCATTGAAGACATATGTAATCTCCAAAGAGATGGTTCGAGTGCATGCAGGAGAGAGAAAACCTTTGCAGAAAGAGCCCCCGAAATCCTTCTTGACAAGTGTTTTGCATGCAGTTAAATAGACAAATGTATTCTGCTGCCAGGATTTTGCAGGAATCATATTTGATGTCTGTCACCAAAAAGATTCTTGGGCACCAGTGGAGTGACAAACCATTATACCTTAGAAGAGTGATTCTCAAACTTGAGCATGCATCAAAATCACCTGGAGGGCTTGTTAAAGCACAGATTGCAGGTCCTCTCCTGCAGAGTTTCTGACTCAGGAGGTCTGGGGTGGGGCCCAGGTGATGCTGATGCTGCCGGTCTGGGGACCACTTTTTAAGAACCAGCATCCTACAGTGATCAAAGGGGTGAGCTTGAAGATGAAGTTTTACCAGATGGAGGCTCCATCCAAGGACTGTCAGGCCCTGTGCTCTTGTGATTACAATTTCTGCTACACAGGCCACAAACCATGAAGCAACACAGGACCCCCAGAAGCAACTTGCTTAGTGAGAAATTAGATTAAATTTTTTTTTTTCTCTCATTTCTCTACGACTCCTATCTTCCTGGACATGCCTAATAAGCATTGCCCTTTCCCCTTCTTGTTTGTGAAACTATACTTTCTGCACCTCCCTTCTTGCTTTCCATCTGGTGGAAGAGCCAACAGCTCACAGAATGCATTACACCAGCTATTGCTTTAGGCTAGAGGTACCAGAGGTGATTCAAGCCTATGAACAGAGCCTCCATTTACGATACCTATGTACATTCTCAACTGATACATTCTTGGTGCTGGCAACTATTAACATTTTCTCAGCATTTCAGGGATTTACATTTGACCCCCAAAGTGAGCCAGCTCTGAGCTCCACAGATCCATAATGTGCATTGTGTACCATTGCTAATAAACATTTACAACGTGGCATGCACAAACCCTGCTCCATAAGGCCCATTTGTGAGAGCACAGCGACTGATCTGTATTTAGGCCAGCATCTTACACCACATTAAATAGATTGGTTTGTTCTTATTACATTGCTTTGTCACTTGCATTTGCATCTCCAACACTTCCCAGACCCCAGCACAGTAGTTAGGGATGCTGAGATGACCACAACTTTTCCTAGTCCTCAGGAGCAATATTTGGAAAGGGCGGTAGCAAGGCCTGCTTTCCCAACAAAGTCAGAGCAGCAAGAGTTCATTGTTCCTTTCCATCCAGCTACACAACAGCCTTCCTGTTTCTGCACCTAGAAACAGCTATTCAGATAGAAGGTGCAAGTTCAGCTTTGTTGATGTCTGAGTGGGCAGAGAACTATCCTTTGAAATTTTGGCCCTTTCCTATCTACTCTGCCAAGAGTTGGCATAGCTTGGTTTAAATTTTGGCCATTGCACTTCATGGTACAGAAGTCTCTCTACATATGTAGAAAGAGTGTGTTTATGAATCTACACCCACTGTGCATTTGTCTATTTTTATATATGCATATTGCATAGTAATAGAGATTTTATGCATCAAATAAAACTATTTCCCCCAATTTCACTCTGTTTATCATTCTGCTGAATAATTCAGCTACTGTATGGACTTCATGGACTTTTGCTTGATAAATTCACTATTCTGAGCTTTCCCTTTCATTGGAATTTTTAATCAGATTGAAACCCATCACGTTGAGATCAAAGCTGGGAATAATGATGTTACCAATCTCTGTTTTAGCCAAAGGATGTTCCTTAGAGCGCACGTCCTCAAATCGCTTAGTCGCTTGCTAAAGTGTAAGAGAATTTATGATGCTAAATAAAACCAGGAAAAAAAAGATGTTTTAATAAGATGAAAATCCAAATGTTAAAATAATGAGCCATCTGCATGGGTGGCCCTCTCTTGAGAGAGATGCCAAGAGCTTTGCCATCTGTGAAACATTTACCAGCTGTTTCCTTCCCTTTTTTGTGAGAACATAAGAAATCCTTGCAGTTGGTGTTTCTAAGTGATACATCATAGAGAAGAAAACAGGTTTGCCCAACTTCAGGAAGGCTGGACTGAACCGAATTAACCAAATAACTCTTTTGGCAACTGCAGAGGTGTACACCCGTGTGCCACCCTTCTTCCTGCGGGTCCATTTTCTGAACCACAACAGAGGGCACAGGCGGATGACGAGGAAACGGGAAATGAATCCCATCCCACGAGGTCATTTAAAACCGAATGTTTTCAGAGAAAGTCTGTGCCTGCTCACTCGACTGCCTGCAAGCTGGTTTTACCTTCTGAGTATTCAACCAAGGTTTGGGCTAAATTGTAATCCGACTGAAACAGGGGAAGTTGTCTAAAGCAGTCCAAATATTTTTGAACACGTCTTTCCTTTTTCTTTCTCTTCTCTGATCACTGTTTCACATATCTGCCAGTCAGCCCTGTATTCCTGCTGCTTTTGCCCTGACAGGCACCTTATCTAGGCTGCCTGAGTTCTGCCTGGTCTCAGGATCTGAACAGAGTGCCATGCATGAATTTAACTTTGCCGCCGGCTCTGATCCGAGGCAATGTGCCCGGCAATAAAATGCTCACAGTGTGGGGTGCTGATCTATCGATGCCTCCCCGGGTTCCTGCTTTTTTACCTCCCTGTTCTATCGCCAGAATCTGACAGAATTTTATTTTTTCTCCGGCTGCCATCTTTTCTACTTCATTAACTGTCAAATGCGTTTCAGGGCACATAACCTAACAAGCAGGTTTAGCTAATGAATGTGAAGTCTTTCAGATGCTCCCCTCAGGTGTCATTCCTGAGGAGTTTAGGAAAGCTTTAGGTCATTTTTCAAAAAATAATTTTTCTAAGGCCATATGCAGTGAAACAGGGGGGAAATGAATCTTTGGGCTACGGCTGCTCTCGCTCCAGTGCGTCGGTGTTAAGCCAGACCTTAGGGGGGAAAAAAATCAAGACTCAAGGCTTCCTTCTGGAAAGCCCAAGAGTCCCAACAGCAGTATTGATGGCATCCTCTGATGGGTGATCCCACGTATCAGACCGCAGGGATGTGCACTACGAGAATCACATTTCACATAAAGTAAGGGCATAAAGGAATTTTTCTAGGTCATTCAGTGAAGCGAAGTTATCCTCGGTTTCCAAGCCAGAAGAATTTTCTGAGGGCTCATTTTCACCCAACCACTTACTGGGAGTCTGCTGGACCCTGGGCCCTGAGTCCACACCTGATAGGGAGCTGAGAGCAAGGCTGTAGGCTCCTTGTGTGCACGGAGCTTACAGGGGAACAGCGGAACCCATGAAACAAGGCTTACCATAAAGGGTGATGCTGCTAAGCCCATAGTTTTCAACCAGGGGCAATTCCCCCCATCCCCCAGGGATGCTGGCAATGTCTGGAGAGGTATTTAGCAGCTGGAGAGATGCTACTGGCATCTAGTGGGTAGAGCCAGGGATGCTGCTAAACATCCTACAATGCACGGGACAGCCACCACCACAAGGTAATGAGTTATCAGGCTCAGCAAATCAATCCTTCCACAGCTAAGAAACCGTGTGCAAAGATAATACCTGAAGGAGGGGTGGGGATGTGCCAGGTGAAAGGGATGAAGACAGGGATCAGATGTCAGGGCCAGGAGGAAAGTTCTGGTACAATCAAGGACAACCAACAGATTGCTGGCTTGGAGGGCTGTGGGGCTGGAGAAACACCCAGAGAAGGTTTCTTCACCCTGAACTACTGCCAGAGTCTCCCTGTCACACCTGGATTGAAAGACGCCGCCAGCACTTGCTGTTTGCGAGCAACACCTTCGAAATCATTGGTAGTGTGTCCGATGCTCATGTCCTGACAATCTGTGTTACGGATTGAATTATGCCCATTTTCCAGTTGAGGAAATGGCAGATGGCACGACCTTATTGACAAAACTGCTGCAACCACCTGAGCAGACGGCAACAACAAGATTTACACACCAACCTCCATTTCCAGGCAAGTAAGTCTAGATCCATATTTGTATAAGTTCAAGTAGGTTATGAATAGGTTATCCAGTTAGATATAATCCTATTCTTTACATAGTACATATAGTTGGGTGTGCACTTTTGTTTTATTATGTTTGCTAATTGAAAATGAGCAGTAGCACAGAGGATCTAAAGTTATTTTTAAAGCAAAACTTGTTTATCTTAGGCTTGGGAGTGCTTTCTGTGGTATTGCTACTTACCTCTCCCAGGAAATGTACCTTCCTAATTATGTTTGGGTTACCCAGCATTTTTTAATGCTATGGCACACAACGTTATAGCAGGACACATCAGTGCTTATAATTAGGACAGGAGTAATCTACAGAATAAATAAGAGCAACATTCTGGACATTCATAGTGTCTTTTATATTTTTCCATCTTTTCCCCTACACTGGGAGCAGCAGATATTTCTTACAGAAGACATAAAGAAAAGGGAATAAACTTTAGGGAAAAGCGGATGGGCTTGCATCGTGGCTTCTTCCTGGCTGGGTGGTACGTGGCAGGTTATTTAACCTGAGATGCAACTTCAACACCTGCAAAGTTGAGGCAGCAATATCTTTCTCATGGGTTCTTTTTTTCTTTTCTTTTTTTTTTTTTGAGATGGGGGGAAGAGTCAATGTGATTAAGCATATAAAACACTGAGCCCAGTGTTTGGGATCTATAGAATAGCTATTCAAAAATGTCAACTGTTTCCATACATTATCAAGCCTTCAGATAGTAGCTTAGGGAATGAGATGCAGACAGCTAACACCATCCTAGTTTAGTCCAATTAAGGTGGGTAATTTTTATTCTTGTAATAATTTATATAAACATTTTAATTCCATTTTCCATAGCTACCTGGGAAGATAATGTGGTGCCATTAAAAGAAAAATAGTAGAGAGAAAATTGGAGTAAAATGTGATTTCTAGTCTTGGGTCACCCACGTGGTATTTGTGTCAAAGCCGGCAACCTCTGTTTGGGTGTCAGTTTCCTTCCTCGACAATGACTTCTGTAATTATTACCCCCCAGGTTCTGGAGAGGATGAGGTGGAGAAAGTACGTGTTGCCCTTCCCCATGCTTAGATTAAACACTACTATCAGTCTTGCTTCATGTGATTTGCTTCAGCCAATCAAACATCAGCAAAAATGACAATTGTCACTGGCGCAAGAGCTTTGAAGACCTGGCTCTTTTTGCCTGTTTTCCCATCTGCGTGGGTCCCAGCGTGAAGGGAGCAAACAGGGCTGAGCTGACCTATGACGGATATGTAGCACGAGCAAGAACGTGACCTTTGGAGTAGCCACGGAGATTGCGGCCTCATTTGTCGCTGCCTCATAAACTGGCCTTTTCCACAGGGGGAGATTGTAGCGCCCTGAGCACCACAGCAGGCACAGGCCTATAAAATGCAGAGTGCTTTCTCCTTCACTGACTTACAGGAGAAAAAGAAAGCCATTTCCAGCTTTCTGTTGCTTTCTGACCTCGTGCTTGCTTTATTTGAATATTTACAGTCTTTTGCTTCTGGCTTCCTCCTCCCCGAGATCCCCGTGGACTCACAGCCCAGGTGCCCACGTGATGGGAACCCGCCTCCCCGCGCGCATCTCTGCCCTGCAGCTCCAGGACCCTACCCCAGACGTGGGAACCACGTGCATCCCACACCTATGTCCCCTCAGACACTCCAATCTGTGCCTCATCGGGCAAGCAGTTTGGAGTCATGAACCCCCTTAAGCGCTTGCAAACGTCTGCAGAATCTGATTCTATCATGATTTTTTCCTCCCAACAGGAACAAGAAGTACTTTATGCCACAGATGCAAGAAGCAAAGACCCGGACAGTTACATAAAACCTATTGGGCTTTATTCACTTGAAATCCCAATCCCACAGTCACGCCTGGGAGGGAGAGAAAACTGTCCCCACTTGGTGTAACATCTTGCCTCTCTTTTGCTCCTTTTTTCATTCTCACAAGGTCAAAAATAACAAATTTCTTCAAAAGATATCTTACCAAGGGAAAACAGTGAAGAGTGGCAACCCACTTATGAAAACTCTGATAGATTTTTGCATGTAAGCAACTAATATAATAAGTACTGTTGGAATGTATACCACATCCAGATAGGAATTTATCTTTTCTGCAAAAAGCTCTGCTTACCTGAACTTCCTACTACAGATATCAGATTCGTGATCATAATAGTCTATTACAAGGGTCAGTAAATTTTTCTGTAAAGGGCAGACAATAAATAGTTTAGGCTTTGCCAGCCATAGAGTCTCTGTCTCAACTACTCAGTGCTGCCCTCGCAGCATGAAAGCAGCCATGGACAATATGTAAACAAATGGGCATGACTGTGTTTCAATAAAACTTTATTTATAAAAGCAGGTGGTGGGCCAGACTTCTTTGCTGACCCCTGATCTTTTAGATCCCTATTTGCAGGTATGGTTTGCCAAACTCTGGTCTATTAAATCTACCTGAGACAGAGATAAATCAATTAATATTTCTGAATGATTCTTTAATTCATATCTTCATAAAAACAACATAAAGAATTAATCAAGAATAAAATTTAAATTACATGGAAATGTCTAAACTCTTCATTTACATGTTACTATATTTTATATATGCATATCCATTTACATCAAACTGTAAAGATTATTAAATAAGCTTTGGTAGGAACCTGTAATTACCCATAAGGAAATCGTAAAACCCTTGGGGAGTCATTATATCATATATAAGTTAGGATATTGCCTAAATTGCTGTGACAAAGAGACCCCAAATCATAGTGGCTTTACAAGATAGAGATCTATTTCTCTCTCTCACTGTACTCAACATATGGCGCCAATCTCTGGCTTGTCCAAGGGGGTGGTGGCAGTATCTCCAGCTGCAGCAGTTAGGAAAGCAGAACCAAGCAGAGGGAAATCACACTCAGTTCTTCTGGAGAACATAAGCTGAAAGCAGCACACAGCACTTCTGTTCTCATCCCATTAACCGTAACTTACTCACATGGCCGCAACCCAGCTACTAGGGAAGTTGGGAAATGTAGTCTCAAGCTGGGCGACCATCTGCTCCACTAAAATTTGGGTGTTACATTGTTATAAAAGAAAAGAAGGGGTGGTGAGGGAGAATACAATGCAGATTAGTAAACATTTAGCAGTCTTTTGTATATACCATAGTGGAAAATACTTTGGGCTATGCAGTCATACTGACCTATTAATAGTTTAAAATCCTAGCTCCACTGCTTACTAGCAATGTAGTATTGGGGTAATTTAACCTTTTTGAGGCTTAGGCTCCTCATCTGTAAAATGAGAATAATAATAACAACCACTCTTGACTCCCCACTTTATAAGTTCTGCCTACCTCCCAGTCACCTTCACTGGGGAGAGAAAGCTAAACAACCACCTCAATGTATTGTTCCAAATCCAGGCTAAGTTATCTGAGAGCACCAAGTTAGGGCTCATTTCTGGGTTCTCATCAGTGGTGTCAACAGAGAATGGGCCACACAACATGATTTTGTTACTGACACTGACTTGAATCAGAGTCATTGAGAAAAGTAACAGTTCTATTACCAGGAAGCTTTCTTGGGCACAGAGGCTCCAAATTTTCATTAAATGAAATGATTTTCTTTGTGAGGTCATCCCTTTTTCTCTTGCACAAAACTTTGCTAAACACATGTGGACCTTTGTCCAATGAGGACAAAGCTCATGGGTGGCTCTCTCTCAGATTACTGTTCTCTTCATTGGTATGTTTTTTTTTTTTTCTCTTATTGCAATGTCATTAACAAGGGGAAGGAACCCTATGGCAAAGGCAATAGAAATGGAGCAACTGGAGAACCTCCTTAATTGAACTGTGGCTTCTTTCTATCATATCTTTTTCTCTGCCCAAACTATTTTGCGATCACAGCAATGTAAATATTGTAGTGTTTCTCCAACTTGTTTTGTCTTTCTCTTGGTAAGGTCTTAGTGACTCCACACATTCCACTTATCCAAATAAGCCCTAACACCTTCTGCTTCTCCAAAACAATAAATTTCCTTCTCTGATCAATACCTCCCATTCAACACCTTCTTTTGCAAGTCACTGCAAGGATTTAATGAAGAGATACATGTAAAGTTCTTAGAACAAATCCTAATGCACAGTAAATGCTGCAACAAAAGGCGGCCACACCACAAACAACTGAAGAGTGGTTTCTGATATTAACTTTCAATCCCTCTGCACTAAGAAGTGGGTCAAACTACTATCCAAATGTCTCTAATGGAAGTATCTCTGTTCGTTGGCTTAAATTCTCTATTATCCAGTCATCCTGCTTCCATGCCAGAGAGTCTGCACTGAAATATCAAACGACCAATCACTAATGTCAGGGAATTCCCTGATTGCAATTGCTCAAAGGACACACCTTAAACTAAAGTCCAGCACAGCTGTGTAACTAAAGAATAAGAATAAAGACATCCCACGACGTGCTCTGCAAAATGCCGACCACAGGTTCCTTATCACACAGGAAGGGCTTCGCTCTCTTTGTGCAGCCACAGCGTCATCTCTCTGCTCCCTGAGCATTTTCTCTTTCTGCTCAATTGCCTCCTCTACGCTAGGCAAGGGGAGCTTTAGCACTAGATTCTTTTAGTACAAAGAAGCTTCCAGATTGCGATTATTTCCCATTGGGCAAGACCACAAGCATGATAACTCATCCACGGATGTACCCGATGTGGATGTGTTCCCTCTCACAGAACTCTGGAGTATTACAGTTTCACATTGTATGCATCATGGTATATGCTACATTATAATAGGAGGTAAAGTGATATTAAAAAGTAGAAATAGTTGCTAGTAATTTTTAGGTGCTTTACAATAACCCCCCAGCTAATGTGAGAGACTCATTCCTTCCTTCCCCACCAGGAGTCTCCAGTTTAGCCAAATTCTTCTGGATATTCTTTTTTTTTTTTTTTTCATTTTCATTTATCTGTTTGTTCATTTATCTACACATTTTTTAATTAATGCCCATGTTTGCCAGTCACTGTGCTATTCTTGAAGATAAAATAATGACAAAGATAATCAAGGCATTTTCTTTATCAAGCCTAAAATTTGTATTCCACATATTTGACTTTTTCTGCTTCTCTGTATTAGTGATTCAGTCCAGAACAGATGCTCCCTTGCTCCCTGCCTATGCAAAGAGTAAAGTCCTTATTTTCCAATGGAGACATAACTAGCCAATGCATGGAGCAGTCCCAAATTATTGCATCGCAGAAGAGAACCCTTCTTATGTCGTGCCTAAAGTTTTCTAAACTGATTAAAAATTTCAATTCTGAATGTAATAAATTATGTGTGTGTACACACACACACACACACACACACACACTTGACTCTTGAACAATGCTGAGATTAGGGGACACCAACCCCCTGTAAAGTTGAAAAATCTGTGTATAAGTTTTGACTCACCTAAAACTGAACTATTAATAGTCTCCTGTTGTCTGGAAGCCTCGCCGATAACATAAATAGTTGATTAACACATATTGTTCATGTTATATGTATTTTATACTGTATTCTTACAATAAAGTAAGCTAGAGAAAAGAAAATGTTATTGAGAAAATCACAAGAAAGATAAAATGTATTTACTATTCATAAAGGTCTTCATCTTCATCATCTTCAGGTTGAGTAGGCTGAGGAGGAGGAGGAGGAGGAAGAAGAAGAAGGGTTGGTCTTGCTATCGCAGAGGTGGAAGAAAAATCTGTGTATAAGCGGACCCACAAAGTTCAAACCTGTGTTGTTCAAGGGTCAACTGTATATATTTGAAGTATATCAAGAAGTCCCAAAATTAAGAAGTAAAGGAGCAAGTTGGAACTATGGCAACTCCAGAGTAGCCAGGAGGCAAGAATCACAACATTCTTCTTTGAGCAGGAACAATCCACCCGAGACAACATCGCATGCTCTGATGCCACTGCCCCTGGACACCAGGGCAGCTACTGTGGGTAAATTCAAACACTCTCACAGCAGTCGATTCAAAAGTGCAGGGCAGGCACATCTAATTGGCCACGTTTTGATCTTGCGGCTGCCAGAGGATTGCTGGAGTGAGGGTCTGGTCCTTCGGCTTCCACAATGGGAGGTGAGGGCACCACCTCTCACTTGCTCTATGTGCAATGAGGGTTTCTCTAAAGTGAGAAAGGGAAATGGAAAGTGTGTCCCTGTATTAGAAAGGGAAACGACAAGGTCCCTGTATCAGTCAGGGTTCTCCAGAGAAACAGAACCAACACAATGGATAGATAGAGATTTATTATGAGGACTAAGCTCAGAAATCAGTGATCTGTGGTCTGCCAAGTGGGAGGCCCAGGAAAGCTAGTGGTTTAGTTCCAGTTCAGGCCTGGGGCCTAAAAACCAGGAGAGGCGTGGGTGTAAGTCCCGGTCCAAGGGCCTGAGACCCAGGAATGTTGGTGTCCAAGGGCAGGAGAAAATGGATGTCCCAGCTCAAGCAGAGAGAGCTAAGTGACCCTTCCTCTGCCTTCTTGTTCTATGCAGGCCCTCATCAGATTGGATAATGTCCACCTGCATTGGTGGGCGGGATCTTCTTTACTGAGTCTAATGATTGTAATGCTAATCTCTTCCAGAGATAACCCCCTGCCCCGCCACACACACACACACACACACACACACACACACAGAAGTAATGTTTACTGGCTATCTGGGCATCCCTTAGCCCCGTCAAGTCGACACACGAAATTAACCATCACAGCCCCCTATACCCACCATGGCTATATTGAGATACCTTTTTTAAAATTATTATTACCACTGCCTTTATTTTTTTCTCACCTTTGAACTGTTTATTCGCTAAATGGATGTAGAGTTTGTTGCCAACTAAGTTCTGTCCGGACAAGAACAAATGTGTGCATAACCTCATAGATACCCATTCGCAGTAACTACTTGTGAAGAAATCTACAGCCCAGTAAATGCTGGGTATTCATTTTTTTGGCCTCTTTTTTGGCATTTAGTGCCACCTCTACTGAAGAATTTGAGACTTTGGAACACAATTCCAAGATACTTAGTAATTATTTAAAATTACGTCTATTTAACAACATATCCGGTGTTTACCTTTAAACAGTGAAAGAGTGCTTATAAATAGAAACAATAGAACAATTCAGTATTAAATAAATCTTACATCTGCTGTTTAGCCACTTGAGGGGAAACAATTTTCTAACAAGTGGCAATGGTCAAGAAAACTATGAAATTTAGGCCAGTTGTCACAGAAAATAACTTATTAGTTGCTAAGCTACCAATCCTAAAAGGAACTCAATTAGGGGAGACAAGCAGGCTTAACTAGACCTGCTCTATTCGAGAGCGGAAAGTTGTAGCTGTCAGGTGGTGCCGGTGGATGTGTGGCAGGCAACCTGATTGACAAACTGGTCTTTGCTTGGCATGAAATTTGGCTTTGAATCTGTGAGTGACTGACAGGCGGGTGTCACCTGAAAGTGTGGATTGTGTATTGGAGGGGCTATTTTGCAACAGAGTGATTGACATATTGCAGAAATTGTCCCATACGTGGAGAAAACCAAATAGAGATTTGTTTTGACAAGCATTTCCTTCTTACCTGTTCATTCTGTATACAGAGGAGAGAGAGAGGGGGAAGACACCCTCACAAGTGCTAATTGATCCATCCACTGGATATCAGCATGGCGATGGCCAGGTGGGCGCATGGGAAGATCCCTGGACAGTGAGGAGTCGAGAGGTAGGTGTTCAAGTTCAGAATCTCACATGTATTAGAATTTTAGAAAATAAGGCCCCATTTCATGAACGCTGCTACCTTAATAGGATATAAGCCTACAGGTGTTAGCAGCCATCTTTGCTGTCTCAGGTGAACGGGGTTCCAAGGTAAAATAGAGGATGCCCTGTTCAAATGAATTTCACATAAAGAATAGATAATTTTTAGTGTAAGTGTGTCCCAAATATTGCATGGGATATACTTAAACTAAAAAGAAAATCATTCCTTATTTAAAATTTACATTTATCTGAGCATCCTGTATTTTTATTTGCTAAATCTGGTAACCCTGCATGCAATGAACTTGCTTGGGAATGAAGCCAAAAAAGGCAAAACTGAGGCCCAGAGATGCAAAGAGACAGAGTCATGGTGGCATCTTTTAAGCACCTGGATCCAGCCATGCCCAAAGCTTACTCTAACCACATTCTTCTAGTATTTAAGCAAAAAAAAAAAAAAAAAAAAATTCTTCTTTTACTCTTTCATTAAACTCGTTTGAGTTTGGTTTCTCTCTCTGGCAATCTAAGAACGCCTTCTACTTCTCCCAGTCCATATTTTCCTTCCTTGCTTTAGCAATTGTGTCATATTCTAACTGGAGGCAGCATTATTTTATCTAACAGAAGATGAGCTGTTTTCTGGAACTGTGTCTTACTGCCTTCACAACGGTCATTTGGTTTCTTGAATTACAGACAGTTTTTCTAGTGATTCTAAATTTTCTTCTTCCTTCTCTAACCTTATTGACTACTACGGCTATTTTTCTGAAAGTTAACAATTACTACCTCCCTTTCGCACCACTCATTTTAAAAAATAATTTATAGTAACTATTTAAAATGTTTAAACTATGTGAATTTCAAGTAATTATAAAATCTTATACAGAAATTAGAAGCTAAAGAACAACATAATAATTTTATTGTCACTTGTTAAAAATATTGAATAAATAGCTCTGCCCATTTCTTGCTTTTTTCAAGGAAGTTGACCAGCCATCTTTCTGGCCAATAAAATTGTTTATGTGTTAGCTATAAGGTCTCAGAAAGGGTTTGAATCTACTCTGAACAGGACAAAAAAACCTGAGTTGTCTTATTAATGCATGCTTTTTGGGTGTAAATAACAGAAACCAACTTATTCAGCAGATGCAAAATGTTCAGTTTTATTTTTATAAGGATAGGAGCAACTCAGAGGAGACAAAAGACTGGGATACAGCCAGCTGTCAAAAAGAGACTGGATTCGGGAACTAGAAAGCCTTCTAGGTGCTTTCTCTACTTCCCCTCCTTTCATTTCTTCTCCACTTTCTTTACTCTGGGCTTCAATCACTAAAGACAGATTTCCTCTGAACTTTGTTTAGTCGAAGACCACCCCACATTTACACGATTCAGGTTCAGTGACAGAAACTAACTTGCTGTCTCTCGGTCTCAGTTTCCAAGACACAGAATGTGACTGGCTTACTCAATCAGGTGTTTCTGCTCAGTCGAACTGAGGACGTGGGCAAGGTGACATCATACAAACGTGGCTGCCAAGGACCCATCCCCGTGGACTGCAGCCCATTCTCAGAGTTAAGAGAGCACATAACTCCCAGGGTAATAGTTATTAAGCTATTGTTTCTAAGTTCTCAACCTCCTCTATACTCTGTTCTTTGAAGATGGAGGCTGGGATGCTGCAAATTGCGTAGTGCTTGGGTAGCTAGGCACAAAAGGGTATCTAAAACAGAATTTCAGCTAATGCCAGCCTGGTCAAGTTTGGCTGTGAAAGCAAGACTAATAGTTCAGATGCCTACTGCAAGAATATTCTATGGTCTCTTGGAGTGGAATTTCAAGTACCTGGACTACAACACAGGACTATGATACTGTCCCTAGACTTCAAGTGTCTATCTACTGGCTACTAAGGATGAATGGAATCTGAGTAGGAAATATTTTAAAACTCTTTCAAATAAATCTATAAATATGAGCTCTTAAAATCATCTCAAAGTGTCACTAATGTGTCCACATTTGAAGAACTTTATTTCAGAAAATTCACTTCTGTTAAGTTCATTTGGAGGAAGGCAAAGGAAGCAGAGAGAC
This sequence comes from Eulemur rufifrons, assembly GCF_041146395.1. Classification (NCBI taxonomy): domain Eukaryota; kingdom Metazoa; phylum Chordata; class Mammalia; order Primates; family Lemuridae; genus Eulemur; species Eulemur rufifrons. The sequence goes on from NC_091002.1 coordinate 44,149,907, forward strand.
CGCTGTGCTTGTAGCCTCAAGTGCCACAGAAGTCGAGACAAGGTGGAGAGTGATAAAGTCTAAAGCCACCTGCAGCTGAAGCTCCAGAGACAGACTCCCTGGATTCCAATCCTGAGGGTGCCACTCCCTAGCCCCGTGACATTGAACAAGTAATCTAGCCTTGATGTAGCTCTGTTTCCTTATCACCAATGTTGAGCTAATGAGTGTACCTGGCACGTTCAGCTGTGAAGGTTGGATGAGACGGTTCGTTCAAAATGGTGAGCTGTTTGGGCCTGGCTGAGTCTGTAGGTCTGGACCAAAATAAGCACTCAGTAAATGTCTGCATTATCCTACCTATTCTTACTGAGCTTTTAGGTCTTGAGGCTTCTTGAATGTTATCCCAGAGGCTATGGGGAGGCATTTTGAGGAATTAAGCCATCTATGCTAAACTCCATATGTGTGCTGAATGACTACGACCCAGAGAAGAGAGAGAAAATGATGTGGACACCATAAGCCCAGAGCTTAACAAACTGTGATGACTTTGGCCATAAGTGCTGCTTTATGGCTCTCTATAAAGCTGCCCATCAAAAAGCCCCGACAGATGACCTGCAGTAATGAGAGTACGAAGGGAGCGGCATTGCAGAACATTCTACCTGATGGGGACACAGATCACGGGAAGGGCATTCCCATAAAGCATAGAATGCCTCTCCATCCTTTCCTCCTCCTTCTCATTCCCTACCTTACCCCTCAATTCATTGTCTCGCCTCTCAGTTTCCAGCTCCCATTCATTCTTTCATTTTTTTTCAATGAATCATATTTTAATTTACTCTTGTATTCATTCAACCATCTATTCATCATTTTTAAAATTATTCATATAGCAAATATTTATTGAGCCAATAACTGCAGCTTGGATTTATTGGGCTCTTTGTATATGGTGGATTCTTTGATAAGTATGATAACAGTAAGAACAATAGCATCAACATTTATTGAGCAGTTACTCTGTGTCAGGTACCATGAAAAGTGTTGTGTATGTATTATCTCATTTTATCTCCACAAAAGGTATCTGAGATAAGATGCTGTTATTGTCAATCCTTTATTAAAAGGATTTGTTCTGTAAAATTTGGATTCAGTCAAAAGGCGACACTCAAGAATCCAGAAGGCCACATGTGGCCCCAAGGCTGCAGGTTCCCCATCCCTGGGAGAAGTATGTTAGAGAAGAGAATTTAGGTAAACTGCCCGAAGTTACATAGCTAGTAAATTACAGAGCCAGGGTTCAAAATTATGTCTATCTAATCTAACACATACACTCTTAACCACTACATGGGGCATCCTCAACAGATCTAAAACAACGGTCCTTACAATTCTTGTCCAGTAATGAATTGATAGGGAAGGTGGTCCTTGAACTGTGTCATAAAGTATGGGCAAGGACACTGGTAATAAAATGACTTAAGAAGGTATTCATTTCAATCAAAAACCCACGGTATCATTCCATTTTCCTAGCATAACTCATTTAAAGGGGATTAATATGTCATCATCAATTTGACAAAACCAAAAGGTGAGTTACAAATCTTTCCCTTGAAAGTGCTATGAAATCCAACTCAAACTGGCTTGAAGGATAGTGGAACATATAAACTTGCATCACCGAAAATCTGAAGGGTATCCAGCTTCAGATATGGCTTGATCTAGTGCCATCAAGCACCTGCTTTGTTCATCTCCATTTTTCCTTTTTTTCTACCTTTCACAATGTCAGCTTATTCTTCAGGCCTCAAATGGGTTCCCATTGGCAGTTCCAGGATCTTCCAGTGTAGTAGTAAAGAAGAAATAGCTCTCCTCCTGTGACTTTCAAGGAGGAGAGAGACCCCTTTTTTGTTTTTTTCGCCAGAAACTCTAACAAACTTTTCTACAGATCTCATTGCTTCTGGTTAAGTTTCTTCCCATCATGGATCAAATTATGGTTGCCAGAGGGATGAGATGGGATGACATTATTCCCCAGTCCCTAGAGCTGGGGAAAAGGTCATTACCACAGGAATGCTATGGCTGAGTATGGCAGAGAATTAACTGCCCTGAGGCAGAATCCAAGTGGTGTTATCTGAAGGGGGAAGATGAATAAAAGTTAGGCAGCAAAAATAACTGGAGTCCACTACCCCAAACAATTCAGTTTTTTAATTATTGAGTGCCCAAACTTATCTTCCTGAAGCATATAGCAGCTCAATTTAGCACTGCACTAAACTGGAAATTTTACCTTACTCATTACCATATTGGAAGCATTTTATACACCAAATGCAACAACATTCTTCAACATGAGTCAATGTGATATTTTTTTTCTTTCCAACATGCTTCAGAAGTTCCAACTTTCAAAGTATCTTTAATAGGATTATTGTCATTCTTTTCCTTTATATCAGCTTTGTCTTTTGCATAATCAAAAAGCATCAACATGCAACATTTCAATTAAAAGTCAGATTAAATGCTGTGTTTCTTTACAGGGGTGGTATTTCAATTGCAATTCTTTTCGTGTTGTTTATTCGACAAATGTGTTTGGCATGTGTAAACTGCTGTGAACCACTTTTCTTTTTGTGACATTTTGGGCAGGGGAAAAACTGCACGGCTTAGTGGATGGCACAGTTTGCTACAAGTGGCAATATAAGAATTTGAAATTCTTAAATGATTTAACATTTCCCCTTCTAGCCACATTCTCTACCACAGAGGAGCGATATTCCTGGCAACTCGAACCAATCAGAGGATAGGAGTATAATTTTTACAAAACAAATGTATGTATAAATTATCACTCTCTTCTCCCTTCTCCATAAATAGAGACACTAATAGATCCGTAGCGTGAGATGCGGGTAGGGGTGCCATCTTCTATAACAATTCATCTTGTCACGGAAAGGCAGAATTGAGCAACCTGATCAGTTAAGAGACACAGCTAGACTACAGCATTGTTTGCCATCTCCTGGCTGTATTGGTTTAAGGAGTGTTTCTTGTCTAGAAGAGGGGGCTGGTGCGTGTGTGCATCTCTGATTCAGAGATGGGCACGAGACCGCAGGTAACACAAGCAGGATAAGTGCAAAGCTTTGGCAGGTGCTGCCGGGAATCAGCTTGCTGGTGGTCAGGGTGCCAGGCTGAAAGTAAACCCTCACAGCAGGAAAAGTGGAGGCCTGTGACGTCATTGATGAGCACCTGGATGGAACTGTGCCTGAACTAGATATTTTATCTTTCTATTTAGAATAACATAAAATCCAACTCAAATGGCTCTAAGCCATAAAGGAGATTATTTTTGATTCATTTAACTGTACGTCTAGACATAGGGCAGATTTACTCGAGAGAGTGTTTATTTAGTGATCAGTGGTTGTCATCAAGATCCTAGATTTTTAGTTTTCTTTTTGTTTCTTCTCTCCTCCGCCCGTCTCAACTTCATTCATTCGGAGACAGGCCTCCTGATGGTTATGAGGTGGCTGCCAGTAACGATTTTCCCCTCCTGGTTCAGTAAATGAAACATCTCGGGCAGCATCTCTGAGCTTCAGCTTCACTGGGACCCTGCCCGCTTAACAACCAATTATGGTGATCGGTAGGGGGAGGGAGCGTGCTGATTGGCTAAGCCCTGAGCTGGGGGAGGGGTCTGCTTCCCCGGAAGTACACAGAAATCAAATAGGAAAGCATTAGATACCCGAGAGAAGATCTGAGTTATGTCGGGAAGGATCAATGGAGTGAATGCTGGGAGGAAAAACAGTGCCCGCTAAAGCTATCAACTCCAGACTTCTGGGTTTTGTGCGGCTAAAATTTTTCCCTTTTGTCCTTAGGTGAATTTGACTTCGTTTTCTCTCCTTTGTAACCCAAAGGTACTTACTGGTGGTGACAAATGCTGTATGTCGTTGGGAATAGGGGTGGGCCATTTCTCAACCACACCACCTGGCAACCTGTATCTGTTACCCTTCTCCGTTTTCTTCCACGGCACTTTCCACATCCTAATATATTAGATAATTTATTTTGTATATTGTCTCACTCTTGTCATTAGAGTCTCCATGCGAACAAAGATTGGGGTCTGTGTTTTTACCCCCTAGTGTCTATTACAGTGCCTGGCCCATAATATATGGTCAGTAAATATTTGTTGAATGAGTGAGTGAATGTATGGATAAATTGCATGCATGTGTGTGGGAAAAGGAAGGTCTTCAAGATCAGCTGGCTCACTCTCTGCAGAGACAGCACGGAAATTCCAGGCTCCAGATAGCAAGTCCAAGGTGCTCTCTACTCCTTCCTTCGTCATGGTGGTTATAGGGACGGACCCCAGTCTCCCACGCCAGCTTCTGCTCTGTCAAAGGCATCACCTGTTTTCTTGAGCTCATCTATTTTCTTCAAGTCCGTGAGTGTTCACGTTTCTTAAAGTGTCTCCTGCCTGTGTATTTGAGTTGCAGTTCTTTTCATTTGCAACTGAATGAGGAAGATATCAACGACCTTTTGCCAACTTACCCACCAGGGGTCTTGGGGGTTTATCTTGACTCTGTGCCTGAATCTTTTGTCTCCATTCATGTCTCTCATCAGGTGTTTCTGGAGGTCTCTCCTGCATTCTTAACCCTCCAATATGAGCAAAGGCGCATCCCAGTTCTTAATCCAGGCAGCAGCTTGTACCAATGGTCCCCTGGGATGACTGATTGCGAGTCGCTCACTTGGGCAGTAGAGGAGTCTGGATCTTAGACATTCAATGGAGGTGCCTCCAGAGCCCTCTGATGCCCAGGTGTGCTGTTTTGAGAGTCCTCCCTGGCTGGGGAGCAAAGAGACACCCTGCCTTTCAGGCGCAGATGGTGCCCAGGTGTGGCTTGCTCAGCTGGGCTCCATCTTGGAACGTCTAAATGAATTCTCCAGCTGGTAGTGGGTCACAGCCCTAACATTCCCCTACACCCCAGCAGGACTGTTGACAATGTCAAGAGAGGTCGAATGGGGATGATTTAAGGACTTGATGATCCTCTGAAAATGCTCCTGAAATCCTTCACTTATAGGGAATCACAAACTGTTTAGGGCCATGAAGATCATGGAACAGGACATTTAATGCAAATAAGCAGCTATCCAAACCATTGTGCTTTGTGAATTCAACAATCAACTGTTAATTCAAAAGTCTGATGTTATGAAATTTGAAAAAAAATAGGTATTTGTTAAAAGTACCTTTTTAAAACAATTTATTCAATTTTTTAAATTTGAAAACTCATTCTGCCACTTACTCATTATGTAACTTTGAACAAGTTACTGAAATCAGCGGTTTTCAAATGGGGTCCCAGCAGCAGCAGCACCTGGGAACTTGTTAATATGAAAATCTTGGGGCCCAGGCCAAACCTCCTGAATCAGAGACTCTGGGGAGGGGACCCAGCTATTTGTGGTTTAACAAGCCGTCCAGTGATTCTGACACACCCTCAAGTATAAAAACCACTGACTTAAACTATCCAATCTGAGTTTCCTCCCATGCAAAATGGAAGTAGTGATACTTGGCCTCATAAGGTTGTTGTAAGAATTAAATTCAATAGACTTTACATGCCAAACATTTAGGACAGTGTCCAGAACTTAATATGTGTTCGATATGTGACAACTACCATTAATGTTATTATTATTATTATTGGATTTCTTTTCTAGGTGGCCAACGAATCAGTCTATAACTTGGCATAATAATGAGGGAAGATATTTCAACATTAATCATTGTAACAATAGCTAATTTTTTGAGCACCTCCCCTGTGCCAGCACTCAGCTAATCATGTTGCACACACATATTCAATCCTTAGTAGAAAAAACATGAAGAGAACGGCACTATTATTGTCCACCTTTTACAGGCAAGAAAAATGGATTTGGAGAGCTTACATATCTTGGCCAGAATCGTGGAGGTAGTGAGTGGAAGAGCCAGGAGCAGAATTCAGACTGAGTGTCTGGAGCCCAGGTTAGTGAGCATATAATCACACTGTCTCTCCAAAGTGGTTTGCAAAAGGCCATTTTCATACCCACAGTGCTATTTTGAAAATCTCTATGAAACCAGATATTCCCTACAACACCTGCATCAACATTGTGGCTATTGATTAATTACAGAAGGCTCTCGATCAAGTTTTTGCTTAAAATGAGTTTTTTTTTTTTTTTTTTTGAGAGGCCAGGGCAAAAGGGACTCTGTTACTGATGTCCCCTATAAAGTCCTCCATAAAGTCCTCCATGATTCTTAATTTCTGCCAGCTCACATGGGTTGTGCAGTGACGAGGGGGGATGAGGACAGCCCAGCATCTGTAACCAGGGTTGTTCCTTCTGGGTTGCAGTTTGGGGCACTGATCATCTGAGCTGAAATTGAAGCGTCCATTACACGAGAGAGTCAACTGGGAAAAAAATGCCTTCTTTATCTACGGAAGGTAAATCTTCAGGTGAAGATTAAAAGGAGGAAATGCGGAAATGTGACTTGTAATTACTGTTAAATACGTGTTAGCAGTTGTACTTATTAATATGGGTTTTTGGCCTGTGATGAATGCCAAATTTATACCACTTTTCAATACCCCAAGAAATTCTGGCACCTAAGATTCCAGGGACATACCATAAGATAATTTTAAAAAATAAGTAAAATTATATGTGTAATCAAAGGAATTTCAGAACAAACTGCTGAATTGGTAAAATGAATATGTTTAAAAACTCATCAAAATGTTGTTTGAGAGTAAAATATATATTTATTTAGTGCAAAGTGTTTTTTTTTTTTTTATCCCAAAGAATTTTTAAGGGTACAAATAGGCGAGGAACAAAACCCTGTAGGTTTTCTTATTTGAATGAAGCTGATAACTTTGCCTTTCATTTGGGAGTTTCTGCCTAAATCTTAGAAGCAGGATCTCAGAGATATTATAAGGTGTTGGGTTTATTTAATGTAAAAGTTCCCCATGTCCCTAAAATGACAGTATCAACAATAGCACCGCTAAGCAAACACTAGTTTTGGCTTCTGCCTTTTTTATTTTCTTCCCCTCTTCTTAGCTCCACCCCAGCTCGCTCTTGAAAGGTCTTCTGTTCTGTCAGCCATCATGACATCTGCTGGCGGACACAGGAAGTCATAAATCTGGAGGTTCCCTCTCAACCAAACCTTGTTAATGCTGCCATTTATCACAGGGGCTGGGGTGCCATCTCTGGAGGGCTGGACGCAGAGAGTCCATTTTCTCCCAACTCCTTTCCCAAGAGAGCAACCATTTTAAAAACAGCCACTTTTTCATCTCGCCTTTGCAGACCTAAAAGTCAGGCAGATGCAAACCCGATCGTCAGTGTGCAGCTCTTGGAAAGAAGCCACATTTCCAGGCAACAATAGACTCGACTTGGTGTTTCAGGGCTGAAGCGAGGCGGTTCTGACTAAGCTCTGTCCTTCCTTATTCTGAACAGGCCCCCGACTGCTTCTAAGAGAGGAACGAGGCTTCCCTCCCTTCAAGCCCCTCTGCCCGGGTGCTTCTTTAGGGGCAAAACTTGCTACGAGGGAGTGGAAGGAAGGAGGATTACTTAAACTCAGAGTTACTTTTGTTGAACAAATGCAGGATGATGTTTGGTTTTCGTTTCTTAGAAGTTCATTGTTTCCTAAGCCTCAATTCAAGACCTTTACCTATGCAAGGGACAGTCTAGCTTTTGCTTCTCTAAGTGGGTTCCCTGGAACTGTATCCCCTGTTGGAGCCTGTTAGAAATGTAGCCTCTCAGGCACCACACACATCCCACTTAATCAGAATCCACGTTTTAAACATGCAGGTTTGTGAGGTTGTGCCCCACACTGTAGCTCTCACCCTCACCGTGTTTGGCATTCGTGGCCGGATCATTCTTTGTTTGCAGGTATCTTTCCTGGGCACTGTGGGATGTCTGACAACATCCCTGGTCTCTACCCACTGGATGCCAGTGGAAACCCCCGAGTTGTCACAACCAAAACTGTCTCCAGAGTTTGTCAAATATCCCCTGGGGGGCAAAATCACCCCCACAGGGACCCTAGCAACTCAAAGTGTGGCCTGTGGACTCACAGCTGCAGTGTCATCTAGGAGCCTGTTAGAAATACACCTTCTCAGACCTCCCACCCCAGACCTACTAAACCAGGAGCTCTAGAGGTGGGGCCCATGAATCTGTCTTGACTCTCTGGGCCGTAACAAGCATGCTAAAGTTTAAGAACTCTCAGGCTGCTGAGGATGAGCAGGGAAAAGCAATGCAACAAATACCTAGACTTTGGGTGACGTAAAAATCACCGTGGCTGCAGCATTGCCGAGAGGGAGTAAGGCATGGTTGTTAGGAAGACACACCCTGGAGCCCCGTCAGGAGGGTTTGAACCCAGGCTTCCCCACGTGCTATCTTCATAACCTTGGGGAAGTTATCTAACCGTTCCATGCCTCAGTTTCCTCATGTGTAAAATGGGGGCAACTAAAGCACTTGACCTCATCGCATTGGTTTAAGGATGAAGATCATACTTTAAAGTGCTTAGAACAGTGATTGGCGCCAAGTGCTTCATAAATGTCAGCTGATATTATGATCATTACCATCACTGGCCTGTCTTTCCCTAGATTTTCAAGTCCCCTAAGTGCCAGGCAAGTGCTTTATTCCCTGCCGCTTCCCCAGCACCCAGCCAGTGCCTGGCATGGATCAGGTGCTTAATGAATCTGCGTGGGAAACATGGACATGCCTACAAAGAGAAGAGGACGCCACCAGGAACTCTCTGCCTCCAGTGGCTTCAGTGTGTGCTCTCTTGCCTTCTGTGCTTTATGCCCAAGGGTCCCAGCTTCCACAGTCAGTTTTTGTAAGTTGGCACACTTGCAAAAGTAGAGGATTGTGCTGAACTGAGTTTTATCCCTAAGTACGGATTAGATTATACCTTGGATATATCTGAAAGAAATATCTTCACTCTGAAAACAACAGTCAATCAATAAATGATTATAAAATAATGAAAAAGCTACAAATTTGAGAGTGCTTCTTATGTGTCAGGTATCGTGCTAAATATTTTTACATTTGCTCATATGATCCTCTCTATGCCCCTAATGAAGTCAGTGACATAATTATCCCCATTTCACAGATGGAAAAACTGAAGCCCAGAGAGGTTACATAACTTGCCTACGGTCTTAGCAAGTGGAGAAAATATTTTTTAAATGCTGGTCTTTCTGATTCTAAACCCATGCTTACCTTTCTTCCATGGTGTGTGTACCTGGTCTGTACACAGGGATCACATACCCTAGGATTTCTGGGACAATCCTAATTTGAAACATTCTGCTCTCGCTGTATGCTTAAGAACACACTCATAAGTGTCAGACCACGTCTTTTATTTTATTGAAAAGCTGAAGCTATGATAATAATGAGAATGCTACAGCCCCACAAGGGATACGACAAGGAAGAAGAAAGAGGCCCCTGTTCCCGAACGAGCATACTTGTGCAGAAATTGAACGAGCATACTTGTGCAGAAATTGAAGACTGACCAAATCGTGGAATAGAAAAGACTTATAAGCAAATGCTACACACATTATTATAAACAATAGGATTAGACCAGAGAGCAACTACAAGAGGCATGGAGCTAAGCTTTTGAACATGCTGGTGCATTTGAAAGGTATTTATTGAAGGTCTACTGTGTGCCTGGCACTAAGCCAGGAAGTGGGGACACCTCAGTTAACTAGACAGTCTTGTTTCTTGCCCTCAGGAAGATCACAGTTGGGGGGATTCCAATCTAGCAGATGTTGCTTCGTCACCCATTTCTTCACACCCCAACTCAACTGCTAACTGCCAGTGCCGGTGGCTCTTTTGCCTGCAGGGAAGGCCAGAAGTGGCCCTCGTCAAATAACTGGCAGGAGTTAGTGGATAAATACCCCAGCTCTCCCACCCTTTAGGGGATATAGCTCAAAATTCCATAATCTCTGCCATCTCTCAGCAACCCTAACCAGGATCAAGCTCCCGTTGCCCACATCCCCTATCCTGGCTGCCTTTCCTGTCCTTACTCACTCTCCTACTCTCTACTGGAGTCTTCTAGGATCATCTCCCAGTAATCTACTCACATGCAAATCTTCATCTCAGGGTCTGCTTCTTGGGGAAGCAAAAGCAAGATACAAGCCTTCTAGAAAGAGGGTTTGCAACAGCCCCAGACTATTCAACCATTTTAAGCCTGTGGGTTCCTTAGCTCGCTGGACTGCCCAGCAGTGGTTAAGGAGAAGAGACAAGCTGTATTGTTGGGTGAAAACAGTATTCAGGACAAGTTGCTTTGACATAATCCTAGCAAGCAGGGGTAGCATCTCATGAAATTTTAAGGACAATAGGACGCTTAATGCCTAATCATAATAGATAAGACATGCTCGGGATAAGACAGAAAGGTGTTTTCAGAGCAAATTATATCATTCTCTATTTGCTTCTGAAAGTTGAGGGGCACCTTTGGGCACACAGTTCTAATGAGTCCAGGAAGTAGAGCTTGATGCACAGTTGAGATGGCATAAAATATACTGGAGCCCAGAACTTAAAGGCTGCTTGTCACATGGTTTCCAGGCTGTTCCGGTGCTTACATTCACTTAATGTCTTCCTGCGGTTAATGAAGTTGAGCAATGGATTACTGGGCCAGTGACTTGGTTTAGATTCTTCTGCAGCAGCCGCAAAACACTGTCACTGACTGTAAGTAGCCAACTCCAAGGGAGAAATGTGATATATGTTGAATCTAACAGCTCCCATGTCCCCAATCTGCTCACTCAGCAATCATTCCATGTAAAATATACATAATGCTTAATTGCTGTTGCAAAATTCTACACCTAGCCAAATCAAAACAGTTTTGTGTTTTTTTTTTTAAAGAGAGCCCAATAACTTTTGGAGGATTTATTCTTAGAAGCAAGCTTGCCCATGCCTGAACATCCTTGAACTTTATTGTCATCATCAACCTTACCTGTTTTTAGAAAGCAAATTTCCACCCAGTAGAATGAGACATATTCTCTCCCGTGTTGGTTGAGCAAACCCACTGTAATAGACGAGGTGTTTTCAGGATGCAAGTAAATGGACTGCATTTACCGACAGCTGGGAGGATAAAATTTCAACCTGATACGATGGCCAAGCTCCTCTGTGATCCAGCCCCAACTCATCTCTCCTGCATCACTTCTATTTCCCTCTCCCTGGCTGGGTCTCTCCATCTGAGCTCTGACAGTTGCATCCTTTCTTTTCCTGAAGCACAGAAGTCTCTTCCAGTTTCAGGCCCTGGTTCCTGGTTTGCCACTTCCAGACCTCAGTTTAAATATCCCCTTCCTCAAAGAGCCTTTCCCTGGCCTCAGCCCTGACGTGGGCCCCTGTCTCACCCCCTACTCTCCGGTCACTGTGCTTTCTTTTCTTCCATTCACTCTCCACGACCTGGGATTCCCTCTTAGCTTGTTCTCCCCACCAACAGGAAGTTGTACCAGGTGTCCTGGGTGGATACAAAAAAACCCCAGAGATTTCTGCCTTGAAGTTTTCACAAAATAGTTACTGGGAGGAGGGACATCATGAACGAGTTAAATGACATAAGAGGAAGGCAATGAATTATATCCTCAAGGGCAACATCCCGTGCTACACTGGCTCTCAAACTTGGCTGCACATTGGAATCGCCTGGGAGCTTTAAAAAATACCGATGGCCGATCCCACCCCCACACACTGATGTAATTGGTCTGGGGTGAGACCTTGGGCATTGGGATTTTTAAAATCACCCCCGTTGAGTATAACATGCAGCAGAGTTGGAGAGCATAGCTTTTCACACTTAGCGCATTATATACATATAGAGAAGTGCATGAATCCTAAATGTGCAGCTGATGTTCTCAGCCTGAACCCACCAGAGGAACTGGCACCCTCGGAAGAGCAACACCAGCCTCTTGGCAACCTCCTCGCACCCACTTTCCACGGCAACCATCCCCCTGATATCCAAGCATGAATCAGTGCACCCTGCTCACATACTTATGTATTTGAAATCATATGCTACAGTGAGACTCTTTGTTGTGAAAAGATAACGGACTAGAGAGGCTTGAATCACACGAGATCCACTAGGAGGGACTCGTGGAAGAGGCGGTATTTAAGGAGGGCCTGGCAGATGCAATGGGCAAGAGAGAGGACAGGGAGAAAGGGAGGGAGGTTGGGGAGGGAAGGGCAGCAACAGGAAGCACACAGGCTAGAATGCTGTATGTCCATATCTAAGGAAAACCCTCTTGGGCCAAAGGTATTTTTAAGGACACCTGGCAAGCATGCTCAGCTCCATACCCAACTGCTCCACAGACTTGTACTGAGCACCGAGACTGCATGGGACTTGGGAGTACTGGGGTGTATAGAACTTACATTTTAATTTGAGGAGACAGACAATAAACAGGCAAATACATGAAGAAGAAGATACTCCCAGAAAAAGAGTGGGACAGATGGGGTAGCCACAGAGACAACATGCGGGTTTAGAGTGAAGAGGGAAAACGGGTCTGGGGGAGGAATCTTGGGAGAGGGAAGAGTCAGCGCAAAGGCCCTGAAAACCTGTACAGGAGGAATCAGGGTAACAGAGACATTTCCCCATGCCCGAGAATCTCACAGCCTACCCCAAAGCCCAGTAATTAGAGCAGTGCCCTGCACAAGGCGGGTACTTGGCAAATATTTGTTTTAATTGCATTGGGTTGGAGCCCAGCAGTACGACTAACAACACAACAACAACAACTTCAATACAGTGTGTGCTTTGATGGGGGAATACGCTGGCTTCTATGGGTTCAATGAGCGGACTTTTCAACCCACCCTTTTGAATGAATCCAAGAACATATGCCCTTTCTGTTCCTTGTGTGCAAATAAAGGCTGAGAACTTGATTCACTTGTTATAAAATGCAACTTTTGTCCAGGAAATATTCCTATGCCTGGTACCTTATCAGAGTGAACTGAGAACTTTAAAGATTTCAGATTTTCTGGCCCCACCATGGGATCTAATTAATAAGTCTACAATAGGGCCTGGGCTTATCTTTAAAAAGAATAAAATAAAATAAATCCCCAAGTGATTCTTATGTTCAGCCAATGTGGGAACAACTGTTCTGGAAGATGGGGTTGAGTCATTCCAAGCAGTTCATGCCCTTACACATCCCAAAGTTTGAGTGTTGGACTCTAGGAAGCTAAGCTCCCTGGAGCCTTAAATACAGCTTATTCCAAGACACCAGTTCTGGAAGAAGTTTCCCAAAGTGCCAGAGTCTGTGGCTTAGAACAGTATTTTGCCAATTCTAGCAATGCCAAAGCCACCTTTTCTCATATTTTGCCATTTCCACATACCACCTGAACCATTGTTTACCCTCTGTGGTTCCTCAACTATATTTATTTTTAAAACTCAACTAAATGTGTTTAAACTTTAGAGTGCTATTATACATGAAGAGCAGTACCCTTCACTAAAATAAAACATAACCCTAAAACAAATTCAATGGAAACAAACCAATTTTTAAAAGTCTATCTAGATACTCTTATCCCTTCCAAGCTTCTGAGCCTGAGATCTGTGGTGTTTGGTTGAAAAATAGAAGTTAGCAAGTGTTAGGTATAGAAGAAACCCTAGCACCAAATGGAGACTTTCTCATATTGAAAGAGAATTGGAAGGTATTAACTTTCTCACTACATGACTCAATGCTATTTAATGACATGTCTACAACACTCAACAACATCTGGGTATCATTGTGTTATACATCCCACCGGTGTAGCCAAAATTGTCTTTGTGGATAACTAAGTTAACTACTCTATATTGGTAGCAGTAGGAAGAAATACAAATTAATAAAAGAACACTCTAGAAGTGTGGAACCAACAATGTGTTGTAGCCAGCCAGAAGGTAGGTATTGCAGAGTTATTATTAATATAAATCCCCTCCCCACCCCCAGCTCCCGAATGGCCTCTTTCCTAGTTCCCAGTCTTTGGGATGTTATAGTAACAGACGGTTTTGAAGGTGAGGATCCTACCTTATGCATCCCAGCATCCCCTGTGCTTGGGCAATGCCTGGCACACCTAACACGCACAGTAGATGTTTGTTAAATGATTGGCTGGATGTAATGCACACACCAAATCAATAGGCACCGGGCTTCTACAGAATGGGGCAGGTTCATGGTGAGCTTGCTGCAGCCTCAGTCCTCTTTCTGTTCAGGCCTTGAGTCCTGATCCTATAACTGGTTCCTTGACTGCGGGCCTGTAGGGTTTTTACTGAACACTGTGCTATGAGCCCTAGCACAGTGCTCCGTAAAGGTGTATTGGGCAATTAGAATTAATGCTTTTTTGCTGACATTGCCAACTATGAAATAGGGCTTTTTGTGCCTCAGTTGCCTAAGGATTAGGCTGGAATTGGGTGGGGCTGGTCATGGGTGGAGGCCATCTGAGTGATTTAGGGCAGGTGACTTAACAACTTGCACCACACATGCGAGATGGAGAAACACGTGGGGATGTTAAAAATGATTAAATAGCACTTTACAAACAGTGACAGTAACACATTGTGGCTGACAAGTAGAGTGGGGAAAGTTAAGTTTCCTATATAGCCCAAAAGAACTCTTATGAAAGACATTTATGGAGTAAGTACCTGGTAATTTGCCATGAGGAAGGGCGAAGGTGGCAGGTGGGGGGTTGCAGGTGGGAGGTAGCCCAGAGCAGACCAGTCTCGCCTCGCTGGCGGTAGGTTCATGAAGGGTGGGTAGTGAGGCGAGGGCACAGGTGAAGCCCCATCACAATGGCCACAATAGCAATGTCACCCCTTGAACCCATAAATTATATTAATATTTAAGCCTGACTTGGCTTTATAGTTACCAATATTGAGTATGTCTGATTCCAAAAGAACAAAGGCTTTTGGAGGCAGAAGTTCTCCAACTGGGGTGAGCAAGAACTTCACTTGTGGGGAGTGGGGGTTGCATATTCAAAATGCAGATTTCTAAGCCCTCATCCAGAAGTTTTTCATTCGGAAGGTCTAGGGCATTGGTGCTCAACCAGGGGCCATGTTGCTCCCACCTCCCCAGGGGACATGGGGGAATGTCTACAGACAGTTTTCCTTGTCATAACTGGGGTGGAGAGGCTTTGCATCTAGGGGGTAGAAGCTTGGGATGCTCCTAAACCAGGAGTCTCCAAACTTTTGGCACCAGGGACTGGTTGCATGGAAGACAATTTTTTCAGGGACGTGTGGGGGGTGGGGCGGGCGGGGGCAGAGCTCAGGCCCCTGATGCCAGGAATGGGAGAATCTGTAAATACAGATGAAGCCTTGATTGCCCCTCCCCTCCTGCTGCTCACCTCCTGCTGTGGGGCCTGGCTGGGGTTCTAAGTTTCATGGAAGACCATTTTTCCAGGGGGATCCGGGGACATGAAGCTCAGGCGGTGATGTATGGCCTGGTTCCTAACAGGCCACAGACTGGTACTGGGGGCTGCAGCCTGGGGGTTGGGGACCACAGACCTAAATTACATTGCACAGGACAGCCCCTCCCAACAAAGAATTATCCTGCTGAAAATGTCAATAATGCCTGGGTTGGAAAATCTTGTTCTAGGGTAAGGACCAGCTATGTGCATCTTAACAAAGGGCCTCGGGAAATTTTCATGCAGGAAGCAGAAGCTTTAGACAATACCTGTCTTTTTAATCTGAGGGCATCGATATCAGAGTTCCCTTTCTGCCTAATGCCTTCCCCACATTTAAAACTCGGCTTTGCCGTAACTCCCCCTGTGAAGCCCTGCCTAGTAACCATCCTTCCTTCCTCCCAGTCCAGGTCAATTGCCCCTCCCAAGGACACCTCTGTCCCAGCCTACACCACTTGTCCCTTGTTTGTGCCCACCCTCCCCACGCCCCCCCGGGGAAGGAATGCTCCTTGAGGGTGGGATCCAGGTTCATCCTGTTCATAGACCCATTCCCAACACCTTGCAACGTGCCCGGCACCTGGCCCACAGCGGGACTTAATAATCCCATGTTAGCTTCACTCTGTATGGGCTCAACTGACATCACCTGTACTGAATCTAGAGCTACCTACCCCCTCTTTTGGGCACCATTACAGCACTCAATTTTAACGTCTTCCTGGAGCTTATCACCTGAGACTATCCTGTTTGTTTATTTTTCATTCGGTCAACATATATTTTATTGAGTACTTACTACATGTCTTGCACTTTGCCAACAATTCGGGATACAACGGAATGAAGAGGCAAAAATCTCTCTTCCCAACAGAGCTTATATTCTGAAGGAGGAACTCTGACAACAAACAAAATGGAAAACTGCAGGTAAGACCTGCAACACTGATCAGTCCTATAGGGGAAAAGGAAATGGAGCAATGGGATGGGGAGTGTTTGAGAGAGAGAGAGAGAGAGAGAGAGAGAGAGAGTGCGCGCGCATGCGCGCGTGCGAGCGAGTGTGTGAGACATTTTAAGTGAGGTGGACCTCTGGGAAAGGGCGCTATTTAAGCAAAGACTGGAAATCAGAGTGGGGGCCACTGCCTGCTGTCCTCCACTAGAATATAAACACCAAGAGGGCCAGGTCCTTCCCTTTGTCTACGGCTGCTGCGTCTGTTTCCAGAACAGGCACACAGTAGGTGTGTACTGTTCCAAGGAAACAAAAAGAAAACTACCTGATTAGACTGTTAAGTAGGAAGAGAGATTTTTTTTGTTTTTATGACCACCCATTGATTAGCAAGAAGCTGGGAGGAACAGGGACATTAAACTTAAGTGGGGGTGGGGAGGACATTTTGGGGGGTCAGGTTAAGACAGAGGATGGAGGTCATGACCAGATAATGTTCCCTCCTCCTTCCCCTCCCCCACCCCAAGCAAACCTAAGTTCTTCCTCCCCTAAAATTGCTGATGGTTCCCGCCAGTCAGTCACTCTGACCCTCTGAGTCTCCCTTCCGGGCCTCCCAGCTTTGGAGTTGGGCCAGCACCCTGCCTCCCTTTCTCAGGCACCCTTCCCTGCTCACCTCCGGCCCTCCCCGCCCCCTCCCCGCCCGTCCTCCTCCCAGAGGGGTGTCCCCGAGCCTGCCGGGCACGCCCTGGCCCCAGCGAGGAGGGCGCACCGAGGGATCCCGCCCGGGCCCCCGCCCCCCGCCCCGCTCCCCGGCGGGACACTGTCCCTTTAATAGACTCCCTCTGCCTGGCGCTCTGCGGCTGGGGAGTAAATTTCTCCCTGTCATCAGGTCGCGGGGAGAGGAGGAGGAGGAGGAGTTTGTTAATGTTCAGTTTGTTCAGCGGGATCGATGTTTGCTGGCATCGCCTCGCCCTGTCTTGTGTGTGTGTGCGAGTGTGTGTGTGTGTTTGTGTGTGTGCATACGTGGGGGGTGTGAGTGCGTGTGTGCGAGGAAGCGAGAGTGCGTGCGTGTGTGAGTGCGTGTGAGTGTGTCTGTGTGTGTGTCTGTGTGTGTGTGTGTGTGAGTGAGTGAATTCCAGATTTTCAGTCTTTCCAAAACCCGCTCCTGTCCTCTCGCATATCACTCACAGACGGGGATCTGACAGCAGCCACAAACCCACAGTGAGTGATCTCCCCCTGCGCGGATCCGCCATCGAGATCGGCAAGGAGGAGGAGGAGGAAGAGCAGCAGGAGGAGGTGGAGGAGGAGGTGGAGGAGGAGGTGGAGGGAAAGAGGAGAAGGAAGAAGAAGAAAAAGAAGAAGAAACCCATTACCTTCCCAGGATTGCCTTTTTTCCTTATCTTTACGCGCGCGTGTGCGTGTGGCGCGTGTGCGCCCCTCGTCCCTTCCATCTGAACCCGGTCTTGGATGTTTAATAAAGAAATCAAGTGTCTCAACAGTCACCAAAAAAAAAAAAAGCAAAAACAAACAAAAAAAATTCCAAAAGCCAAAACAAAAAAAGAGAGAGAGAGAGAGAAAGAGAGAGAGAGAAAAGAAAAAAAAAAATCCAAAACAAACAAACAAACAAACAAGGCAGAACCAACCTCTACTTCAAACCAGCCGGCACAAGCCACCCGTGTCTGCCACCCAGAGAGGGGGGTCTCTGGCCCGTGGTGGAGGAGTTGCAGGGGGGATCGTCAGGGGGACAGAGGCCGAGTGACGTCCTAGGAGCCACCAGGCAAGAGGCGGAGGAGACCCAGAGAGGCCAGAGAGACAGCGGGCCCCCGCGCGCGGCTCGGGGCTGGGGCGCCAGAAGTGGGACTGGAGCGAAGTAGAGCGATGCCAAGGAGGAAACAGCAGGCACCCAAGCGGGCGGCAGGTAAGAGAAACGGCTCCGCTTCGGGGCTGCCCAGCCCGGGCTGCCCGGCGCGCCGCGCTCCTCGCCCGCCCTCCTCGCCCCTGGGTGCCCGGGGACGCCACCCCCTTACGCTTTCGGGGGAGTTCGCTCCCGGGTGCCCCTCCAATAACCCCGTCGTCTCTCGCCTTCTCCGATCGCCCACATCCTCCTCTTCCAGGCTCCGGTTGGGTGGGGGGGAGCTATCCCACCAAGCCTTCCCTCCTTAAACTTTTTTCCTCCACCCTCTACCCCACCCCTAACTTTCTCCCAGTCTGTTTCTTGCCTCTTGGGCCAAAGTCGGATTGAGGATTTGGGGTGCGGAGTAGGGAGACAACCCCTCCACCCCCGCATCACTCCGCGTGGTCAGTGCCAGCGGCTTCTGGCCTCCGGGGACAGCGTCTCCTCTCGCTGGGGCTTGGGGCACTGAAGTGTGAGGCATGCCCAAGACCTGGGCTGCAGGCTGGCTTTGGGGCGAGCAATGGGAGTTTGGCTTTGATCGCCAAGGTGGAAAAAACACCCCAGGAAATGGATGAGTCTTTGCATATGTTTTCTAAAAGGATCCACGTTCTGAAATCTAATCAACACTTTCCCTTCGCTTTAAAAATAAAAGGTGGGGGGAATGCTCCCCATAGAAATTTAAACAACTCTGGATTTTCTTTGCCTAGAGAGAGTGAGTTGCAAACTTTGTGGATTGATTTGTTTGGTAGGAACTATCCCATCGCAATGCTTACCTCCCCCCCCCCCCAAAAAAAGATAGGAACAGGTTAATGGATCAGTACAATAGACCTTCTAAGGGATTTTTTTTTCTTTTGGGCTGCTTAATTGCTTTTTTAATAGTATGCTGGGGTTTTGTTTCTCGGAAGTGTAATATGAAAGTTCATTTTTCTCCTGCCAGACCCACCCACTGAAAAATCAGCTTTCCACTTGATTGCTAGTTTTGATTTGACATTTGATTGATCACCTGTCATCTCACTGCCTTTGATCTATTCATTCTTGATATATATCAATAAATCACTCACCATGGTAACTCAGAGTGCCAGTGACGCAAGCCTTGCCCTCTATATTCAGAGCCAGACATGCACAATTATTATCTTGTTTGGCTTTTAATGTGGGCGTTTTTATTTCTTTGTGTCGTTTAGTTGAATCAGGGCTTTAGCAAAAAGCTTGAGTTTTTTTTTTTTTTTCCTTCCTCTTTCTCTCTCTCTGTCTTTGCCCTCTTGGTTTAGGCAGGATCAGTTAAGGCTGGTCTTCTTTCAGAGCCACCTCCACATTTCATTCCGTTTCAACTCGAGCAAAACATAGGGAGAAGTTCGGTGGAACACTTTAATAAACTTTGCAAACTCACCCCTAGAACAAATCCAAAGTTAGTTTGGAATCTGGGGAAAGTGGGCATTTGTGTCTGAACATGCAGGACCATCCAGCTTGCCCTCCATAGTTGCCCGATTCCAGCCTGAATGACAATGTATGTGTTTTGAAACATCCACAATTATCTTCCCTTCTGAACACAGAACTGCTTCCGTAACCATTTGTAGGTTGGTTCGACTGGCATGCGGAAATATCATTTATAACACGTTGATTCGTATATTTTCCAATTGTTTCCCTAAGAGTAAAATAATTAAAATATTTTTAGTACCATATATATTTGGAACTTGCCTCATCAGTGAGGTTTTCTTTTTTCAACTCCAGCTACTTCTTTTGAAAACAATTCCTGCCTCCTACCCCTGTCTCTTTCTGCTTTTAACTCGCTTATTTTTTAAGACTCAGACTGCTTTGCAATCTGACAGCGTTGGGTGTGTGCAATGGCTTTTGAGACTTAGGAAGAGTGAGCTTGCTGCATCAGGTTCTGGCAACATAAGTTTAAGTGTAGCTAGATTATTAGAGATAACGTCCTTATTGTTGTCCCGAAAGAGAACCCTGGGCTACAGTCCAGCAAGAAGTGATACTGCCCTGAAAATTACTCTTTTTTTTTTTTTCCTTGTTGTTCCCGTAAAGGCCATCAACAACTAGGCAGTAATTTAAATTACCAGAATGACTGGACATGTCTCCTTTAGTAAGCTCATTACAAAAAGTGCATTGCTCAGAATTGCACGACTTTGATTATAATTATCCTCTGATCAATGAGGATCCAGGTGTACGTAACATAATGCTGTATCACATTATTTAAATTACATCCTTTTCATTAAGCTGTCTCTATTGGTGCTGGCTGGTCTATTTATTGTAGCGTGTGTGTGTGTGTGTGTGTGTGTGTGTGTCAGAAACTTGTGACTATAGTTTCAGTTTTCTGGTCTATTGTATTCCTAGTGTCTTTATATGTTTGTTTTCATGACATTTTCACTGGAAGAAGTGGAAACCCTTTTCAAGCTGAAAGGGAATAATTCCTATCGTACACAGTGAGGCCCCTCTTACTGTATTTATTTGCTCACATATTAAGAGAGCAGATAGTTTTTCACACAATGTTTCTTCCACTCCTCCGAGGTCATCAGTGCCCTCCTCTGTTTTTAGTTGAGGTGGTTATTCACAAGTAAAGTTAGCCACTTTGGGATTCTTTATCCAGTTAACAACTAGGGAAGAGGAAAAGGTGGGTTCTAAGAGTATGGCCATACTAACTTTTATCACTGCTAAAAATTAAACATAATGTACAACTGCAAGAAATTATGCCCAAGGACTGATGTTGAAAGTTTGATTTCTAGCTCAATTAATGAAGAACAGGAGATAGAAAAAGCTTGTGAGTCCATCAGAGCTGAGGCTCTCCCGGAGCACTTTTTCCCGAGAACTGTTCCAGGCAATTTGATTCCTTTGCATTATTAGTTTTAAGTTCCCTGTTTCAAGGAATCAATTACAGAACTTTCTAATAAAGCAGGTATCGAAATAGAAGAAGCAGGATGATATAATATGTGATAGGGAATTTTAGTCTTTATTTCTTACATTCTCACCCCTTCAGGGGGAAGGGCTGTGAGGTAGGCAATTCTCTTTAAGAAACAGCTAAGTCAGAATATTTGCCTCCGAAATGTCATTCTTCCTGGCTTTCTTAAGCTATGCTGTTCCACCATGCTATGACTTAGGGCAAGAAGAAAAGTTTAGAAAGCAGCCTGCAGTACCCCAGGGGTTCGTGAATGCTTGCTTCCTCGGATGTATATTTCACTCACCCTTAAAATGCATCCACTTTTACCTGAAAATATTGCCAGATTCTGTACCAGCATCTTTCCCCGCTATCCATTTTAGAGAAGATAGAGAAGATGGCAGGAAAATGAAATAAAAAAGAACAGTATTTTTATTTGTTTATAGTTTATAGGATGCAGAGTGGTTAAAAATTTAAAATTGTAGACTTATGATAATGCTTCTATTCACTGCAGTCTATCTCAGCCTCTGTCCACATGCCTGTATAATACATATTTTACTTCAGCATCCTGAACTATTGTTTTTATACGGATGCCAGCCAATTGCAAAATAGAACACAAAACCTTTGTGAACATAGACATGTGAATATCTAATATATATGTAAGTTGTAGGATTCTGCCCCTGCCCACCCACAACGATGAGATGTTTCCTTCTTGCTAAGTCTCAGAAGCTTTCTGATAATCCAGATCTTAGCAGAGTCTTGCAGGAAAGAACAGCTCCCTCAATTTATTTTGTTTATTTAATATGGAGATGAATAATGCAGATTTTGTTTTCATGAATGTCCTTGTGTGGCAGTAAACATTAGACTATTAGCAATCATTACTTAAAAGTTGCAATTTGCACCTTAATAGCACAGGTTATTTACATGGGAAACATATTCAGCAGGGACAATTCTGAATACTGCAGGAGC
This sequence comes from Eulemur rufifrons, assembly GCF_041146395.1. Taxonomy (NCBI): domain Eukaryota; kingdom Metazoa; phylum Chordata; class Mammalia; order Primates; family Lemuridae; genus Eulemur; species Eulemur rufifrons. Next base: position 44,171,804 of record NC_091002.1, read on the forward strand.
AGAGATGACCTGCGAGAGCTCTCTTTCTACCTCGTGAGAGTGAGGACTCCGGATTACCACGGAGTGAGGCCCCAGAAATCTCAACTCATGGGGCAGGGGCCAGGGCGAGGGCAGGCAGCTCAGGATGAAGTTTACCTTTAATTTACTGGCGAGAGGGACAGGATTTGAGAGAATAAGAATCAGGTAGATTCGGGACCCTGGCTCTCTCATTTTGTCGAAACAACCTTCAGAAAGACAAGTTCACATCTTGAACATTTAAATATCTCATGCTGTAGATCCCTTCGTATACCCAAACAGTATGATTTTAACAGATGAATGGAAAAATACACACACACACACACACACACACACGTACACATAACACGCAATAAAGCCCACAGGGTCTCAGCAACACACACTGTTTTGGCTCTTCTTGTTATTTAAGGCAGATCTCTGAAAAAGGAAGGGATAGATACCTTGAAATCGCTTCGTCCACACCGGGTTTTGGATTGAAATTGATTGCTTAAGTGGTCCTCTCCCCACTCCCCTCCTCATTTCCTTCTCCCACCTCGCACCTCACCCTTAAAGACCCAGATTGAATGGGACGTCTCAAAACCCCATTTGTTTTAGGCATTTATTGATTTCATTTTTAATCTGCCATATCAGGACACAATACGTTAACCCTAATCAGTAGATTGCAAGTGACAGGGAGTTCTAGTGGAAACCAGGTAAGGGGGGGGTGGGTCTGGGAAACTTCTTGACAGTGAAAATCTTCTCTGAGGCTCGGGGGGTTGGATGTTGAAGGCTACCTTTGGGGAGGGTAGAAACATTCCTCAAAAAGACTCTACCTTTCTCCTCCCACTTTATGTTTCTTCTTCTCCCAGTAGCAGATTCTATGCCTACCGTTTGGGAAAGGTTAACCCTCACCAAATACCTCCCAGGCGTCTTTAGGAGATCTGTTCCCGAAGAATCTTGACTTTTGTCACATTCTCCAAAGGTGGTTTATGCTTTCATTTCATCCCAGCTGACTTCTCACCCATGGGATGAAATTTCCCCAACTGGATAATACACCTGGGTTGGTCTGTTTCCCTTCCCAGGAGCTTGGGAACTGTGCTCTCCATTGAGCAGCTTTTAAAGAGGGACTGAGCCGGACATTATTTAAGGCCATTGAAATGATGCACCTCTGTACATCACTGCAGCTGAGCTTAGGAAAGTCAGCCAAGAAGGAAATCTAGGCCCTGCTCATATTTGTGCTGGGTCTGTAATTAGCTGACATGAGGTAAATGTCCAAAGTCGAGCTTCCCTTCCATCTCTGCATTTGTACTATCAATTTTATTTAGGAATGTCTTGCTCTGGGAAGACTCAGCCACTGTTTCAAAGGCAATGCCTGCGTCCACCCAGGTCCCCTTAAAAAAAAAACACAGAATTGCCTAACAAATTCTATATTAAGACCAGGCATACACAGAGTATCATTTTCGTTTGATTCAAAGTCAGTTGGAAATACATTAAACTAACAGTTAGAGAGTGTCTTGCATCGCTTCCCTGAAGCAGTGCTTTTTCATTACATATTTAATTACAATCAAATTGAACGACTTTTTATAAAAAAAAAATCACAGTGGTATTAAAAGAAGCTTGGCACACAAATAATTTTATTGCTTTGCAAGTTGAGGACGCTGTTATATTTTAACTTCTTTGGGAGAAATGTATTTTAATTTTCTAATGTTGTGATAAATACAGAATATCTTGTACTGTAGTCTGTAATCAGAGGGAGCTTATCTTTCTGTCTTTACAGATTCTGCGCACTCTAGAAGTGGTTTTTATAGCCATTTTTAAGTAATTTGGAGCAATTTGTGTTTTTACAAATTTTTAAAGTTTTGCAAGTTCCATTTAAAGTTAGAAATTCTCATGTTCCTTAGGGTGTTCTTTGGCAAGGAACTCTTCGATTATGAAGGAAGGAGCTTAGTCATTCTAATCACATCAGAAAAACCTCTTTGAGAGCGCTTACCTGATTACCTGGATATTGTATTAATAGAAGAAAACACCATATATTTGCAGGCCTCTGTTTTATAACACTGTTTTCACTGAATTTATAATTTCTTCTTTTTTTCCTATTACTGACCTTTCAGTAACTTGTTTTAGGAACTTTTTGCAGGAGAAGGTATAGGGACAGCATTTAAAGTGGATTGCAAGGGACACCAGGTCTTTCAGAAAAGATAATAAAAATCAGAGACTTTAGAGCCTAATTGTCCACTGTCAGACTATGTCTGCAAATGAATAGGAAAATGTCTCTGCAAACACATGGTTTCAACTCTAACTTGTACATTAATCTAGAGCATCTCCAGGAGTGTGGGTGTATTTGTACTCGTACTCATTTTGTCCGGGAAATCATCGTGAGAGTATCGGACTCAGGTCCGTTTGAAGACATTATGTACATACACAGACACACAGAAAAGAAATCTGAGATGCAAGTGGGAATTGCTGATATATTTGTTTCCAAAGCAAACTCTGTGAATGAAATGATTAAATAATTCGGAGGCATTTGAAAGTCATTAAAATGGCCATTTGGAATTTCTAGTTGGTGCCTCTCTCAATCTTTTGCATTCCCTCTGTAGAAAAAGATGTCCTCTGGGCATCCTCAAATATTCTGGGATGTCAAAGCAATGTCTAAAATTATTTAAAATTTTAGAAATTAAAATTCAGGAGGCACAGCCAGATAATCCTATTATTAATATATCAGTATTATTTAGCTACGCATAACAACAGGGAAATGCACAATGCAAAAGTTTTAGAGATAATGAGCTTAGAGAAATTACATGGAAAAAAAAATACCTGGATCATGTTTGAAAGCATTTGTCTTGAATTTTGCTCATCTAAATGAGAATTCTCTTTCCACCTGTGTTATTTAAAATATAATTTCAGTATCACCGTACTTACTACCCCAACCTGAAACAGGGTCTAACAAAGGTCTCTCTGGATGCACAAAGATATAGTATATTATAATGGACAACACTTTTTAAAAAATAGTTTTAGAAAACCAAATGTGGGCATGCAAACCAAAAGAAAAACCTCAAGATTCTTTGAAAAATAACTAGCTCAGGGTTCAAGATAGAAAACTTTATTTCAGCAGGGTAAGAAGAAAATAGCATTGTATTTTAACTAAACATCTCCTGTTGGCAAATGAGAAGCGGTGAAGCAGGGAAGATTTTTTAAGGATCTTTTTAGCTCTTATGCATCTCTCTCCAAAGACTAATTTAATTGAAAAGTTGTAGTGTCCATTTATGCTAAAGGAAAGGCCTCTTGCTTCCATAAAGCTACTAGACACTAAGGTGGGTTAAAAAAAAAAAAAAAAAAAGCATTCTGCAGTTTCTGTTAGTACAAAAATTAAGATCACTGGTCTTAATTAGTTGGGTGCTTTCAGAACTGAATGAATACTCTAAAATCACCCCTGAGCTTTCTTCTTAAAGCTACATCTAAGCCATTTCTATGGAAATTATGTAGTTTAGATATTAAGGTGGGCAGAACACAGCTACTGTTTTTAATGAAAATAGTTAAGAAGGGTGGAATGAGATAAATACAGAGTTGGCAGCAGCCGTTCTGTTTGTAATGAATTTGAAAGAAACTTCCATAATGCTTTACTGCATCATGAAAAATCCATGAAATCTGGTGACATGGGAGATACAAAAATGAGACAGAGGGTCGAGGTCTTCTATAGGGGAAAAACGACTTAAATAAGCGAGAGCAATGGCATATAAATATTTCTATATAAACTGCATGGGGCTTCCTTTAAATCACTTCAATTTATCGGATCCTTGGAATTTTCTATGTATTTAGGAGCCTCTCTCTTCTACTCCAGGGAGATATGAATAGCTTGTGGGCCAAGACGATGCTGCAGAGAAGAGTTAAATCTATTCCATGCATGCGGTACCATTTGGTACAGAAGAAATGCCAGAATGAAAAGCTGTAAATGCGTTTTATATCAGAATTGCCTTTGGCTATTTTCCTTTATGAGAAAGTTGGGTACATTGCTTTGTGCCTCTTCTTGTTTTCCCCCTTGGGATTAGATTTGAGGCTGTGGATGGAACAGGGAAGTGACGTGGGTTCTGGTTGCAGCTTTGCCCATGCCAGTTATGTAGCCCAGGGCAAGTGCGAGGGATAAACCTTACTCACAGGTAAGAAGGTGATTTTGGAGTCAGACTGATCCAAGTTCAAATCTCTAGGTCTACGTCTTGTCGGCTGTGTAAACTTGGGCAGGCTGCTCAAGTCTCTGCCCTCCACTTATCTAATCTGTAAAATGGGAACAAGCATAGTTCTCCTTACATTCTAGGTTTATTGAAAGGATTATCTGAGACTAGGGCTGAGAAAATGCGCTGAAACTGTTAGGTGTCACAGGAATATGGGAGAATAGTGTGTCTTTACCCTGAGTAGCCAGACCACGGAAACTTTATACCAGAAGAGAAACAAACAGGCAACTCACCAGTCATCATGGGACTAGGGGTTCAGGGCTTAAAAGAAATCAGATATGGATGCGTTTTGAATTTTAAAACTGCAAATACAATGGCTGAGTAGTGGGTTAGCCGGGTTAGCCTCTTTTCCTGAGGCTGATTCATGTTGGGCTGTTTGGAACACTGCATCAGCTCAAAAAAAATCCCCAAGAAATAGTATTTATAGCACCAGCAACAACTAAAACAACAGTAACAATGATATCTGTCACTACATTAATGTTTATTATGTAGCCGGCACTTTACCAAGTGCTTTATATATTTGCATTCATTCATTTAAACAGCGCTTATTTCTTGAGTTCCCATTCTGTGCCAGGTTCTGTTCTATTACCTGGGACCTGCGGGTGAATAGGACAAGCAGGTATCACTCCTGGGGATCTTGCCCTTCTAGCAGGGGGAAGTTAGCAAACATACAAGTAAATTTATAAAGGAAAAGGTCATTTTCATATGCAAAAAGCTTCATGATGACAATACTTTTATAAAAGCAGGAGTTGGGACAACAGAGGTGATCTGGATGGTCAGGGAGACCTCTCAAGGAGGGGCACCTGAGCTGAGTCTTGTTCCTCGTACATTCCTATGTGTTTGATGCTGGCACAATCCCTAGTTTACTAGTCGGGGTCTGAGTAACTTGCAGGATAACTCATTGAGGGTCTTGCAATGGCCGAGCTGAGTTTTGAACTCAGCTCTCCCTGCTTCCAGGGCCCATGCACTCAGTCTGTTGTGAGAGTTCATCTAGAACAGCTACCGTGATTTGCCAAGGAAGGACCCTCAGGTCCTGGTGTCCTTCACCTTGCATCTGTGGTGACGTCTGAACCTGTCGGGGTATATTGAGAGCACAGACAGAGGATTCTGCCTTTAGTGGCACGTCCATGTAGAATCTTCAGGCCAACTCCTATTTTATGAAGCCAGCTCTTTCTGGAGTGTTCTTTCATGTGTATGTATATGCACTCATACATTCATTCATTCAACAAATATTGACGTGCACCTTTGATGTGCCAGGTGTTGTTCTAGGTGCTGGGAATATAGCAGTAGACAAAAAATAGAAAAGTCTTTGCCCACCACAAAGCTAATATTCTTCTGGGTGAGACCAAAAAGCTAATGAACAAATAAATATATAATATAGTATTGAATCGTGCTAATTGCATTGCATACGAATAAATCAGGATTAATGGGGGTAGAGAGTGATGGAGGCTTGCCATACTATCTAGAATGGTCAGAGATGGTATTTCTCAAGTGGTGATTTGATCGGACCTGAACAAAAAGTGAGAGGCTAGCCAAGCACAGAGCTGGGAGAACCATTCCAGGCAGAGGAAGCAGTGAGTGCCAAGGGCCTAAGGCCAGAACTCACTTGCATGTTTGAGGAATACGTAGGAGGCTGCTGTGGCTGGAGCAGATTAAGATGAGGACAGCGCTAAGAAATGGAGTAGGAAAGGTAGGCAGGGGGCAGGTCATGGTGGCCTTCTAGACTTGATTCTAGTAGTAAGTGGGATGAGATTTCACTGGAGGGGTTCAAGCACAGAAATGATGTGATCTGAGTCAGTTATTGGGAGAACATAAGCTCTTGTATTTCAGAGGTGGTGTTGGACTTGGGCATGTTCGCCCACCCAGTCTACTTATCCGGCCCCTCAGTGATGGTGAGTAGGATGCTTAGGACGAGAGGGGTGGCACCTGGAGATAAAACACATGCGCAGCCTCTAGAGATTGGTGAGGGGATGAGTGACATCGGGGAGGATGTGCAAAGGCAAGTGCGAAGAGCCTGGGTCCAGCTGCATATTCCTCCAATTGTGCACCCAGAAAGCAGGTTTCTTGATCTCATTGCGCCTCAGTTTCTTCATCTGTCAAATGGGGACAAGGATATTGCTTACCTCACATTTTAGTTGTGAAGATTAGATAATGCGATGTGAGTAAAATCCCGGGTGCAGGTCCAGCATTTACATAGGGTCGTCTTCTTCAAAAATGAATGTTTTTACTCTTCCTCTTTCTTTTGTAATTTTTTTCTTGTAGGAATTCCTGGAGAAAGCTAGACACCTTCATTAGTCCTTGGTACCTATGAGGCACTAAATAAATATTTCCTGGTGAGTGAATACATGAGTCTGTAAAGAAAGGGATGAATAAATGCTTTCATGAGTGTATTACTTTGTGTGCTAATTACTTACTCTCAAGTATAAGAATCTCTTTCACATATCTAAACATTTGGGCAGGCCTGTGTACCAGTTGTGGTCATAGCTGTACTTTGAGTATGTATCAAATTAGAAAATATTAATTACCCAAAGTCTGTGATTTCAGTCATAACCTTGTATTTTGTTCATTGTGACATTGCCTGCCTTCAGTTGAAGAACAGTGACACCCCTTTGTGCGGTGAACGTTGTTTATTCTTATAGACAGACAGTGCTTGGTGGTGATACAGATTCGTACACTTCCTGGTTAAGCCGAAAGCCCCGAGAGCCCCGATGGCACATGGCTGATGGGGGTGAAGGGGTGCAGTGTCTGCATCTCTGGTCCCCGAGGCCTGGCCTCTCCCTGCCTGCTCTCCAGGTGCTCCCAGCTGCCCCTCCCCCTGGGGAATCTGTGCTCATCCCCTCGGGCCCAGGCAGCAAAGTTAGGGTTTGTTAAGCTAATGGGAATAGGCTACAGGCTGTTTCCTGGTAACACTGTGTTCACTTTTTAATTGTCACCTTCAGATAAGCCCCTGAGAGCGGGAAGAAGGGAAGCTGGCTGGGTGCCTGTTAAGGTACAACTTAGGACGAAGAGCTTGGGGATCCAGAAGAGCATTTTGGGAGTTTTTGCTGCCTGATTTAAGACCTTGATTTAACAAATATGATGGAAGCTTGGCTGTACACCTGTGGGAGAGCTGGAACCAGAGCCTTGAATGAAACTGACAAAGCAACTGCCTTCTTGAAGCTTCCATTTAGTGGGGGACAGGTGACAGCCCAGCCAGCAGACACACCCCATCGTGTCAGGGTGTGGCATTTGCAAGGAAGATAAGGAGAGGAGGGAAAGGGGCATCACGGGGGAGCCCTGCGCTCTTCTGGTTAAGATGGTCAGGAATGGTGCCTCCCCGCGGAAGTGATTCTGACGTGACACGGCAGAGAGGAAAGTGCACCTCTCTGGGGGAACATGGTGCCAGGCTGCAGCTGAAAGTCGGGGCTGGAGCCCGCTGGGGAGCAGACAGGGCAGGTGAGCTGGGGCTCCCACAGAGATGGGGAGCCCCAGAGGGTGCTGGAGTGAGGAGAGTCAGGATCTGACGTAGATTTTTACAGGGTCGTTCCGCCTGCCCATGATTTATCAGGGACCCAGGTTGGAAGCAGGTCAACCACTCAGCAGTCTCCTGCATCAATCCAGTCAAAAACTGTTGGTGTCTCAGACCAGACTGATGGTGGAGGAGCCGGGCAGTGGCCCGAAGGCGGACCCCAGGACTGCAGGCAGAGCGCGAGTGGGGAGAGGAGACTGCTGAAAGCTATCTGTGCAGAATCAGACTGTCTTAGCCCATTCACGTCTCCTCCAATTCTCTATTCTGTTTTTCTTTTCTAGTTGTACAGAAGGGTCTTGCTGAAAATTATCAGTCTGTCGTTCTCTGAGCCAAAGTGGACACAAGGAAAAGAAAGCATTGGGAGCCGCCTTTATTCTAGAATGGACTGTGCAGGGAAGGAGGCCACCCTTTTCCAGGCACATTTTCTGGAGTCCTGGAATGGCCCCTTCACACTTCTCCCCACGCCTGTCACACACGCAGCCCTGGGCAAGGGGGTCCGGGGTGGACCCTGGGTCCACAGACAAAGGTTATTTCGCCTTCTGTGACCTTAGGCAACTTTGCCTCCCAGAGTTTGTTTCCTCATTAGCAAAACAGATCTAATAGAAGGACTCAACTCGTTGGGTTTTTACAGGGATTAGTTGAGATGAATCAGTACACTTAGCACAATGCCTGCTACATGCATGGTAAGTGGCCGATAAATTTTAGCTATTATATCAACAAGTTAGTAAGCCTCCTCATACTTTGATTTCCTTACCTGTAGAACAGGGATAATAAAAACTCTCCCTTCGGGTTGTTGGAAGAAGTAAAATATTAATGCTAGCGCTTAGAACAGTGCCTCATATACAATAAGTGCTCAATCAATGTTAAATATTTTAAAGTTACCACCATGACTTTGAGCTCGTGACTTTGAAGGGCAGATGTTGTATCTTGTTGCCTTATGTCTGCGAGGCCTGGCACGTGGTTGATACTCAAGTCCTGTTGGAGAGAATGAACGATGGTGATGTGGTTATTGGGAGTCCAAGGGAGGAAGCCCAGGGAGATGAAGGTGTGAGTCTAGGACGAAGGGTTAGAGACCACTAACTCAGACCGTTGTGTCCTCCAGTGGCAACTTCTAAGGGCTGGCCCCTCTGCCCAAGCCTCCCAGAGTTTGATGCAGTTTTAATGAGGGAAGCATGTGGGCTGTCATACCACGGGTGGTGGCTTAGCAGCATTGAGTTACATAGTGAAAATAATGTCCCACTTTCAATACCATTTCAACCCCTCTGATTAAATCAAGAAGAAAGTGTCAGTGTGGTGTTAGCCAGAGTGTAACACCTCTCTCACCTTGTTCATCAGAAAGAGCAGACCTCAGATTCAGAGGCCTTAGCAAGCAATGGTATTTAATGGACAAAATGAAATAATAATCTTGGATTTTCATAGTCTGATTTATGGCAAATGATACTGGGTTTTCATTGACCCTGACCATAGTGACATAAATTTTTGTTTTAAAATAAAATTATTTAAGGCAATAAAAAAAAAAAGAGGGAATTGTTTCAAAGAAACATATAAAGAAATAAATAGTGGGAGTGGGGGAAGGATGTCACACAAACTGTGAGGAAGGAGTAGAATGACAAGTGAAAACCCGGTGGGTGCTGGCGCCAGGCAGGGCGAGGGAACTAGCTGTGAGTGAGGGCTGCCAAGTCACGCCCAGGTCACAGAAACTCCTGGGTGATAGAGGCTTTCGTTAAAACTTAAAAAAATGTTGAAAACCGAAAGGAACCTCCCTTCCCAGGATATCAGAGGGAAACTCTGGAAGGTCTTTACTCTCCCAGGAAATGTTGCAGATTTGGAGGAACTGGGAATGGCATCCTGGTTTTACACAGAAATAGAGCAGTGGTTCTCAACTTTATTTGGCATACTCATCGCTTGGAGAACTTGTTAAATGCAAATTTGAAGATCCCGACCTAGAGCCTAAAGAGAGGTTCCGACTCCATAGGATGAGAGTGAGGCCCATGAATCTATAAATCTGTACATTAAGCATCCACTATGGCTTTGAATTACAGGATACAGGAAAAAAAATTATGCATATATAATATAATATATAATTTTATATATCCTATCTATAAAATGTTTTATATATAATATAAAATACCTTATATAAATATTTTATGTATTATATTTTATATTATATATAATTTTATATATACATATATATATATATAAATAAAAGTTCTCTTCTCTTCTGCCTCTCCCTCTCTCTCCCCACCCCAATCCAAATGCCAAAACATTTACATTTTAAAAATTGTCTGAGGGGTCCATTTTCACTTTTGACTTTTAGTCAACAGAAAAAATATAAGTAGCGTTTCTCTTTCTCACACCCTATCATGGCAATCGCTTATGTTGCTAGCAATGGTTATATTTCAGCAGGGAAAAGCATGCATTGATGCATTTGTCTCCCTGGTCTCAGCACCGAACATCAGAGCCCAGAGAGTCTCCAGTTAAGGAGGAGAGGGATGGGCAATCCAGCAGATACACACAGAGGGCTCTGCCTGCTTGGAGCCACCTGGCAACCTGGGTCCCAGATCAGTGAGACAAGAAAGAAGCAAAAGCGAATGTCTCAGACTTGATTCTTTATTTCTTACACTCTCTAAAATTCTGGGAACTCTATAGAATGCAAGAGCATTCTCGGTTTTGTTTTTTGGAACTTCCTCCTCTTTCTTTTTGTCTTTTTCATATTTTCTCAGATTTTTTCAATGATTTCTCTTCTTTTTTTTTTTTTTTTTCCTTCCTTAATTCCTTCTCTTTTCTTTTCTGATTCCTCCCAGGAATCAGACTTCCAAGCCCTTTCTGTCTGGCATCTGTGCTTCTGTGGAGAATGTGGTAAAAATGATGATGGTGATGATGGTGAACGTGATGCTAATCGTAATTGTCATCCTCTTCATGGCTGCCACTTCTTGACCGGTGTGACTGCTCAACCAAAAGGACTAAGCTTGTGCCTAACATTTCCCAAGCGCTGACTACGTTCAGGTTGTTTATATGTAACCTCTCCTGGAGCCATCCCACGAGCTGGATGTTATTATTGGCCAATTGAATAGATAAGGAAATTAACTTTTGGAAATTCCAAGTAGTTTAACCAAGATCACACAAGCATTTCAATGGGATGTGGAAGGGTCTGCCTGTTGGAGTCCAAGTACTCAGACACTGTGCTTTGTTGCTTCTCACAGTCTTGAATGGTTAACAGAAAAGAGTCACACATAAAACGTGCATAGTCCAGCAGAGAGACATGAAGGCCAAGGGCATGAACTGAAATTCAGAGTTTCCCCAGGTTGAAGTAAGTCAAGTGTATCAAAGAAAAAAAAAATCATCTTGCTTACCTAAATCCCCAAACACCATCTTTGAAACTTGAATCTATGGAGAGAAAAAAAAAAAAAAAAAGATTTTTAGAACCTCTTGCGCTTTCCATGATGGCCTTTTCACAAATCCCTTCTTGTTTTCTTAGACAAAAGCAGAAAAAAATGATGAAAACCCCCAGCACAGTTCATCTGGGGCATCTCAGTAGGGATGGTTTTCACCCACTCCTACAGCATCTTCGAGGCTGTGTCCTTAAGTCAGACACTGCTCATCTGTTGCTCATAAATCTCTTGGAGGCCCCGTGACTCTTCCTGGCTGTCAAAAAATATGGAACACATGCAATGACGCCGCCCCATTATTTATTTTAGCAAATGAAAAGCTACCCTGGAAGATTTCCCCTTTGGACTTCCTGGTGATATTTATGGTCAGGATCTTTAAAGATGTCTCATACGTGTACGTATTTAATTGCAGGTGACACTTAAATGAGTACTCTGAGTAATAGGAGAAAAAAGATGGTCACGAAATTCAAGGGGTCTATCTCAAAGGGAGAATGTTGCTTACAACAGAAATCATGATAGGATCTTTCTTGAAAAAAATCAACAATTGTTTTTAGTTATAGTTAGTGGTAAATTTTTTTTTTTACATTTTTATTTGTTTACTTTTTTATGGGTGATATTTTACAACTTTTGTAACAATACAAAGTTTGGCAAACTGCCTAGCCATCTGATTTGAAGTTATTCTAATGAGAAATGGAAGGAAATTATCATCCTATTTTATTGTCTTTAACATTAATATTTTCTTTATTAGTATTGGGTAGAAATGGTCAAGCAGATGGGATACAGCAGAGAAAGAATTGTCAAAAATAAGATGGGCTTATTTTATTCACTCAATACATTTCAGATGTAAAGGAATTAAACTTTACAGATAAAGTTAAGTCCTCTTTGACCACTAAACCTAAAATGCGTGTGCCTCAGTCCTGTGAAATAGACATAGGGAGAGGGCTTATTTCCAAGTGCAATTATGAGGATTTTAAAAGTTGATGCTTATTAAGTACCTAGAGCAATGCTTGGTGCGTAGTAAGTGTTCAACAAATATTACTATAGTTATTATTTCCCTTCTCAGTCTCTCTCCAGAGACAGGCATTATTAAGAATCTGGTATGCATATCTTTCATTATTTATGGTTCTATATGCATGTATATGTAGGTAGGAGCATTATTGTTCCTTCATGTATGTTTTAAAAATGTGTAAGTAGTTTCACACTATATATTTTGTGATTTTTTTTTTTTTACTTTGTGTTTGGGGCTCTATCCAAATAGGTGGGCAGAGAAAAAAAAGAGAGAGAGAGATGACAGATTAAAAAATAAACATGACGGCTTCCTTTTTATATGCTTTATAATATTCCATCATGAGAATGTATATTTTTATTCATTGATGAGTTCCTCTGTTCATAGACATTTAGCATGTTTTAAATTTTTCACAATTGCTCACAATCCTGTATTGATGTGAAAATTTTACTGCATTTAGCAAGAGAATCATTTGAGAAAATGATATTTCATATCTTGAACATTCTTGTTACCTTCACTGAGATGTATATCTCTAACCAAAAATGTAACTGGCTAATCTGCACCTAGTAGGTACTTGTTAAATGTCTGCTTGAAGGAAGTAAACTGAACATGAATAAGATATATCAATAATTCTAATCAGGAGCATGACTCAACCATCAAAATGATTTGAATCTCAAGTGTGTCAAGAAGACTGTTAGCAGCTGCCCTGGGGCGAGAATCACATTGGTCCTCAGAGTCTGTAGCGGGTCTGGCTTCAGAGCGCACAGCTATCGCTTTGCAGGTGCCGAGCTCGTGGGGTGTGGTGGATGCGTTTGGTCAGGGAAGGAAGGGCCCCGCATTTTGTTTGTAAGTGTTACAAGGTGTTTGTTAACAGTAGTCAACCCGGCAATTTAACCTTTTAAGCAGTTAAACTTTGGTTTAATGCAGTTTGGCAAATATGTATTGAGGCTCACTGGTAGGTCCAGGGGGTAGAAGTATAAATAAATAAGATAAATAAACCTCAGGGTTTCGAAGGGCCATGTGGTAGGTACCACATGCTTTTTATAACCAAAACTAGCGTCTTCTCACAACTGGTACTTGTATGTTTTGGCCGGGGGAGTTGGGTCTTTTACCCTCATGTATTGGGTACATTGTATTGTATACCTTACCCAGTGTGAGTCGAGTATGCTGTATGTATATTTTGAGTGTGTATGTGTGCTCCGGTCTGTTTTATTGTGCGTGTGAGTTGTGAACATGTGTGTGTTATGTATGTTGCGAGTATGTTTCATGGGCAGCTGGATCAGGCATGGTGTGTTCGTGTGAGTGTCTGCGGGAGGGTGTGAAAAGCCTTTACTATGCACGAGTTTTGCGTTTGTGGAGGATCTTGTATATATGCATGTGTTCTTGCCAGTGCTGAGCTACTAATGGAATCACCGCCAAGCTCTTGGGGATTTTCCCTGTGAACATGAAGCTACCAACTCAGTGTATTTTCCCAGGGGTTCCCCTGCAGCACCGCACCCTGACCTCCTCATTATGGGCCTGGGTGGGAGGAAACCAGAACCACAGTTCCACAGGATGTCCCCTGCACAGGGAAATTCACACTAGACGGGAAATGTGTAAAAGACAGGTAGTACCAGAAAGTGAGCTCCGCGTCCTCCTGTAATTTCTGTTTCCTTGTCTATCTTCCTCCCCATACAGCATATCATGCCAGGGATTGATATGACGAACCGCGGGGACCCTTTTGTTTACAGTGCCTGGAACACAGAAGGTGTTTTGGTGGAATGCATGCATGCATGAATGAATGAACAAGCAAAGGGTTATCCAAGGTGCCTAGAGCCTTCGGAATATTCAGATACCCTGATTATTTATGCCCACAGGGCTGAATACAGTAGGTTCTTAGTAAACGTTGTTAAATGGATAAATGAATGCACGCATGTGCCACATGTGAACGTTTGCTTATCTCAGAAGCAGGCTAGCAGTCGTAAAAAAACAGTTCCCTGGTGGGGTTTTTATTCTTCCTCTGTCGATCCCATAGGAGCACCTTGTCTGCTGTCCCCTTGGTTTAATTATTGTTCCTTAAGATCAGCATGGCAGCCCTTCTGTTGACTGTCAAACTGCAGCCACAAATGGAGAAATAAAAAATGAAGGCGAAAAAAAAAAATCTTCCTAATCCAGGTACGGGAATTTCCCCGAAGATATTTTCCTTTCAGAGAGGTAAAAGGAAGATGGAAAAGTTGGGGAAATGAGTTTCCAAACTCTCCAAATACATAAACCAACAGAATTGTGTTGCTGCTTCCATAAATGTTTAATAAGTTTTATCATCTTGTGACTAAGGTTAAACAAATGTGAGTCCTTTGAGGAATTATTTACTGGAAGCAGAGTTATAGCATCAACATCTGTGTTTCCAATCACTTAGATGAGGAATAGATCAAATAAATCATGAGTACGTTCCACAAAATAACTTCTGTATTATCATCTCTGGAGAAGAGTAATGGAAGTAACTCTTTTAGGTGCCCTCGCCATTGGAATTTAGACTTGTTTTTGTCAGACTTCTCTCTCTTTTTTTTTTTTATTCATTTCATTATCTTCAAAGAATAAGCCTTCACTCTTTTGTGGAAAGTTACCGTAAAAATATCCACCATAGACTTAGAAATTTCTCTCAGGGAATCTGGCTAGTTTAGCCAACATTCTCATTTGGGAATGGGCTCACAGTTCCAATATATAACATCCATATAATTTAACCTCATAAACTTATTTTTTTCACAGTGATGTAATGGGGAGACTGACCTGGAGTTTGTAAATGTTCCCTGCTCACTGCATTCCCCTGGGCAACATAACATTCTAGACAGTGTTTTATGTGCCCCGATTAAAATATAACGTATCTTGCATTTCCTGTGGACTGACCTGTTAGTGCTCTTAGCAGAACATTTAAGGAACACGGAGATGGTTTCAAATCTGTAACAATGCACTGTGTGCCGTGTGAGGTTTTTGGAGGGTTTTATTTTATTTTATTTTTTTTAAACCATGATCTAATTTTCATTTTAGACCACAGGCCCCTGAGCGCCCCGCTCCACAAGAAGTTTTGTGCTTTGGTTTGACTTTTGAATCTGCCACTGCACTCTGACAAACAAAATAAACACAAACACTTGTTTGTAACTCCAATGTGAATTCTCAGGCTCGTAATTTAAACTGCTATCCTGCAGTGGAGAGAAGGATTGGAAAAGTTAATGAGGAATCCCCTAAGATAAAAGAGTAGCAATGGAAGCTTACAACCTTCTTTATTAAGAGAAAAAGAAAAATTTTAATGAAAATGAGGGGAAGGGCTTTCTCTAGTTTTTATATTCACGACAATGACAACTGTGACACAGAATACAACAATTTGTGGATTGAGATGTTCTAATTTTCTATGTGAGAAACACACAGCAAAAAGAAAAGGCAGCCCTTGGCTTCCAGAGGAGCAAAGGAAGGTAGGTGGGACGAAGGCTTGAGCTTGCAGCCTCGCTGGGCTGAAGTCGGATGCTGCGTGTAGACCTTTCAAGGTGCAAATCTCATTCCAGGAATAATATGAGAGGCTTGGAAACTGTGGGACGAAGGGGTAAATAGATCAAATGAATTAGCGGAAGTTCCCTGAAAGGAGTATGTGTCTTTGAGACTCATTCTTGTATTCACTCACTGGGTATTTGTTAGTTTTTATTGTTTTCAAGGCCCTGTGCTGTGTGTCATGAGGATAAGCAAGGCACAGCCCCTGTCTGCAGAGTTTAGCAATGGGGTGCCCAGAGTAAAGCCCAGAATGGGGCCTCCATCCAGGGCTCAGCAAGTGTTAGTTGAAAGAATGAATGAATGAATGAATGATTGCATGAAGATGACCCCTGGCTCCCTAGGAACTCAAGCACATTTCTGTTTATGTGTTTGTTTCTGAGTTTAATTGTTATTTTCTGCCCAGATTTTTTTTCCCCCAGTGGCCCCTGACATTTCCATCAGCAATAGTTCGTTGATTTCCCTTCTGACTAATCCTTCCTGAACCCAGGTCCCTTCTGTCCTGTGCACAAGCCCCAGGTCTGCTCTTAGAAGGAATCATGTGCTGTGAAGGTCTCCATATTTGCCCAAGATTGGCCACTCTGAGTATTTTTCACCGCTGACCACAACCCCTGATGGAACCAACCTGGTTCCTCTGTGCCTTCCTTTTGCTCTGTTTGGCTTTCCTGAAACAATAATAATCTGATGCATCAACATTTACTGAGAGTCCACTCCATGCCAGTCACTGTCCTGAACACCTTACATGCACTTGACTTTCATTTAGCCTTCCTCTCAATTGAGGAAGGAGGTAGACTATTATCCCTGTTTTCCAAATAAGAAAACTGAGGCACAGGGCTTTTAAGTAGTTTGTTCACATGGTAAATATATAATGGAGCTGGGATTTAAGCCCAGGTGTGTTTGACTCCAAAGCCACATCTAGTACATAACCTCAGCATTTCTAGAAGCCAAATATTTATTCTGATGACTCCTTCTATAGCCTGTGATACCTTGAGTGACTCAGCTGAGCCCTGGCTTCAGCACCTACAGCTATAGAGACCCAAGAGATGGGGTTGGGGCAAAGTCTCTCTATGATGTTGTCTTTCTTCCTTTCCAGTTGGAATCTCTGCATGTGGTGGTCACAGTGGCCTCCTGAAAGTATTGTCCACCTGGCTTGGCAACTCTGGCAGAAGAGAGCATCTCCTTCCCAGAAGAGAGCAGATGTTCTGGAGTTTCCATTGGCCCATGTGGGTTAGCAAGACTCTTCTGGACCAATCGCTGGTCCTCATTAGCCTGCCTTTGCCATGTGTGCATCCAGAACTGTAGGAGCTAGGAGTGGCTAGTGGCAACTTGTCAAAGCAAAATCAAGGTTGTATTGCCACCAAAATAGTGGGGAATGGATGGATACTGGGCCAGCAAGGTTCACAGCAGTATACCACATGCTGTGTAGGGTTACAACCAAGGGCTTTGAACTCAGACGGATTGAGGTTCAAATCCTGTTGTTGCTTACTTTCTGTCTGACCTTAGACAAGTTATTTAACCTTCTAAGTACTAGTTTCTTAATTAAAAAAATAAGTTCCTAATATCAAATGGGGGCTACCATGTGGTTTATATATATTGTGTAATAGTGTGCTCAATGCATGCTTGGCACATAATAAGTGCTCAATAAATGTTAGTTAATATGGTGGAGATGGCCAACCACAGGTTGAGGACTACTAGAATAGCACACAGATGTCTTTACAGAAAGAGATATATTCTTCTGAGGTCTTTGTTTATGCTTTGGGGCACATAGTTTAATAAACAGGTTTTTATATAAAGTAAGAGTGGGGTGAAATATAGCTCCCAGAATGAGCCAACAGGATTGAAAATGCCACCTTCTAAATCTGGATCACTGTAGCTTCTTTTTGCTTAGGGCCAAAAGTTCTTCCCAACTTTCCTTTCCTTTCAGGTTTTGATTTATTTATTAATTAGGCAAAATGGGAATTGACGAGCCTGAAATGATAAAGATGCTCATGATTTAAAAAAATGTTTTTGTATGTCAGGAGTGAAAGATGTGGTGAGGTTGAACGGGAGAGAAATTACTGTGTCAGCGTCAGCCAGGGTAGTCCTGGTCCCCTCCCTGCTTTCCCAGGGCAAGAAAGGTGGAGGCATAGGGGCATTCGGTGGTTGAGAAAGTTGGAGTTTATCTGATTTCTCTGATTGTATTTTGGATTGTTCAGAGGCTCACTGGTTGGATAGCAGTTTGCTTTCTTGTGGAAAAACTGACATGGCAACACGTATTGTGCATTGGAGGTTTAGAGAAACCTTTTCCTCTTACGGTTTATTCTGCTGCAGAGTGGTGTTTCCAGGCTGCTGAAATACGTGAAGGAAATGTGTGCATGTGTGTGTGCAACGCTCTCCCTGCAACATGCATGTACTTGTGGCTGAATTATGTGTGCATCTGAAGCCGTGTGCCCTCGCTGCTGTTGATTCAGTCCAGCGCATACATAATGCTCTGTAGAAACCATTCCTGGTTAGTAGCTCCTCATTTACTGTGTTATACAAGCTGCTGGCAAAGGTAATTATGCTTAATAGGAGCCACCTTTGATTTAAAGCTACAGAGGTGAGTAATTAAATTGAGCTGCAAGCATGGGGGGTGGCGTGCAACCTTTGTTTGGGGACATTCATCGGGAGCAGCTGGGTTCTCTTACAAGGACGGTGTTTCTTGAGCTCAAATTTGTCACCCAGATTATCTTAGAAAGGCGTCAGCAGACCTGGGAGGGATGCAGCGAGATTGTGGTGCATGTAGCTGCTTTGAGTGTTCTGTACCCCCAAACGGCACTGAAGGGGAACTCCCTCCCGCCCCGCCCAGCCGCATGTGCCCTGGCTTGTGTGCTCGTCTTCCCGGGTGGGCTCAGCGTTGTCGTGCTCACTGGCTTCCTACTAGTCACCTCTGTGGATGATCACAACCCCAGCACTGGTCAGTCTTGTCATGTGGACTGGTGGTCCCAAGATTTCTAATCGGGGTCTACTCGGACATCAGCAGCAGCAGCAAAAGCATCCCAGTCCCTTAATCCTTGAATGATTAAATTTGAGATGAATTAGTGTTTGTAAGATTTAATTTCAATCTCATGTGTGGCTATTATTGCATCTCAAAGATTATCTATCTGTGTATGTGTGTGATACATATATATATTTTTTCTTTGTAACAAGCCTAGCTTGATGAAAGAGAAAAAATACGCATGGGCTGCCCCACCCCACCCCAGAATTTCTGAATTGCAACACACAACCCAGGGAGGTTCTGTTGGGCAAGGACAGACTGTTCCAGGAGATATTACCTAGAACTGGGGTTGCCAAAGTCACCAGGGACGAACGGCAACTCCAACTGAATCTTAGTAGAATCCTTTCAAAGGATTCCCAAGCTCCAGGCAGAAGGTTTTGCTCCCTGATAGTTGCAAAATGGGTTCATCAGGTCCAGAGGAATCTTAGGAAACTCTCCAGGCCTAAGCCCTGCTGTGCTTAGGACAAAGAGATGGCCTAAACCTTCCTGCTGGACATGTGGTCTAGGGACCAGCAGCCTCTGCCTCCGGGGAGCTCACTAGAAATGCAGACTCAGGCTCCACCCCAGACCCTCTGATCAGTGTCTGCATCTTAACAAGATGCCCAGGGGATCTGTGAGCATACTGGGATTTCAGAGGAATTATCCTACAGGCCCCTGAATGACTGGCTCCTGCCTCCATTTCTGATGTGAAATTCTCCTGTTTTCTCTGCCTGCTCTCTGGCTTCTTTCTGTCCTGGTCCATGCCTGGCTGTGCCCTCCTCTTAGTCTATTTAACACCTTCACATAGTTCATATCTTAGCCCAAGGATCACTTGCTCAAGGAAACCTTTTTTGAACCTTTAGACTGTGTTAAATCCACCCCCTTCCCCAGTACAGGCCTGAAAGCACCATGTACCTTGTTGCCTTGTTCTTTTTGGGGTTGCAATTCTGTGATTCTTGGTTTAGCTGATTTCCATCCATCTCTCCTCCATGCAGACAGTAAGTTCCATGAGGGCAGGGACCGTGTCTGATTCTGTTACTCCCCAGCGTAGTGTCTAGTGCACGGCAGAAGCTCAGTAAATATTTGTCCAGTAAACAGATGCATGCCATCAGGCTATGCAGTGAGGATTCTCGTAGGCATAGTGCTGGCTACTCAGTTGATCTCTTCAGGGACGTTCGGAAAATTTCTAAAACTGTTTTCTATTCAACTCCAGGTGATGAGAAAGCCAACAC
Organism: Eulemur rufifrons; assembly: GCF_041146395.1. NCBI lineage: Eukaryota > Metazoa > Chordata > Mammalia > Primates > Lemuridae > Eulemur > Eulemur rufifrons. The sequence goes on from NC_091002.1 coordinate 44,191,670, forward strand.
AATAGAACTACTACTTTTGAAGCACTTTCCACGTTTTGAGCATTATCCCATTTAATTCTCACAACATTTTATAAATGAATAAACTGAGATGTAAGCAGTGATTTCAGACGAAACAGCAAAGAGTTGGCTAGGCTGAAAACCCTGCTCCACTCTTAACCGCTGCATTCCAAAGCCAAGAGGGCAGGGGACTCGTGCTATGCCATGCGTTGGCCATGAGTGTGGCTCTCCAATAGGCACAAAGTTCCCTGTTCACCCTGCTGGCACAGATCTTCACTGGACACACCGCCTGGGTCCAGGCACTGGTCTAGGCTGTGGCAACAACAGTGAGCAAGATTTGTGAGGTCCCTGCTCTGAATGGCAGAGCTAATATACATTTAAGATGCCAGGTGGGGAAAAGGCTAGGAAGAAAAATAAAGGGTAACAAAGGGATAGAAGATGAGGAAGGCAGACTGTAGGGCCTTTGCTTTCTTCACTGTTGCATTCCTTAGCATTTAGCTCAAGGTCTGGTCCTCAGTTCGCATCGGTTGATGACTGACTGGCAGACGGAATCCAGTGTTTCCAAAGGGGGCTCAGCACCAGCTGTGTTGTATGTGACCGTGAAACAGAGCAGAGGGGGTGGCCAGTCTGGAGATTGGGATTTCTGACCCTTTTTTTTTTTTTTTTTTCCAGATTATGCTCTTTCTAAGCCACAGGTTTGTGGTTGGAATAATCAGAATTGCCTCTAGAACTTTCAGGAAAAAAGAAAACCACACGTGCTCAGCTTATCCCATGGGCAAGTCAGGATTTCTGGGGGTGCAAACCCAGCACGTGTTTTTAAAAATAATCCCAGTA